>NW_017722485.1:0-23198 GCF_001865875.1 Lupinus angustifolius | reverse complement strand
AAATGAACCCGAAAGGGAGTAAATAAATAAAAGGACACTAAATTTATTATTCTTTTGTTATTTATTTATTTATTTGTTATCTAACAACTAACTATTCATCACTTTTTTATATTAGAATACCATTAAACCGATGTTGGAATTTATTCCACAAAATCGAGATGATATTCAAAGGTACTTAATAATTATGTAATAGGTAATTGCTTCGATACCATTATAGCGGCGTTAGAATTTATTCTAACAAAGCCGGGATGGGGCAAATAATGAATGTCTTATTTACACGATTATTAAGAAAGTAAGTTGTAACTGGAATATTCTTGAAACCATTATACCGGCGTTGGAATTTATTTCAACAAAGCCGAGATGGCGAACAAAGAATAAAACCGAGTTCTCTTACTTACAAAAGGAACATAACGATAATGAGAGTATTAATCTTTCAACAAATTGACACTACTGTCAGGACGATTTGTTGAGAGGAGAAAACTCCCAACTAAAATAAATAAACACCGGAAATACCCTTTCAACACACACCCAAGCTGGTGAGTCCGCAACTTGTCCCATCTTGGCCAACTAGCTTGGACAACCTATTGTGAGCTAGGCTACATGCATGGTGACACCTCCTACTTGCTTGTCTCATGCATGAGGTCATAAACTTGGTCTAGAAGTTAGATTTTGCTGGTTGCTTGGCTTGTGACATCATTTGTGACACAACCATTCTTCTAGGCCAGACAACCATTTTTCTGGTGCGCTAGGGGCCTAACTGACCTGGTCCCACGCTCAGCTGCCTCTTGGAGCAGCTTGGCTGGCCTGGTCCCATGCTCAGCTGCCTACTTGAGCAGCTTGGATGACCTAGTCCCACGCTCTGCTGCCTGCTTGAGCAGCTTCGCTGACCTAGTCCCACACTTAGCTGCCTCCTTGAGTAGCCTAGTTTGATCTGGTGCACGCTCAGTTGTCTGCTTGAGCAGCTTGGCTGACCTAGTCCATGCTCAGCTGCCTACTTGAGCATCCTGCCTGACTTGACCTGATGCTTGGTGCTTGACTGGACATCTTTGTGCTTGGAAGGGCAGCTTTGTGAGCAACTTTTCTTTGACTTTAATTTCTTACAACCAAGACCAAGTTGCTTAGTCATGCTTAAGTTTAAGCATGCACCTTACCATGCTTAGTTTTCCGCACACATGTATTATGTAATTTGGCTTGATTTCTTCAACATGAAGCAAGCTTTCTTTCTTCAAGCCTAAGCATTCCTTTTTGGTCCAATTTCCCACGAAACTCGAAGAAAACTTGGACAAGAGGTGATCAAAAATTATATTATTCAAACATTCATAATTTATCTAAAAAGTGTTGATTTAAGTTGGGTTTCACATTTTTGCATAGGATAAGTGCCATGAAGTATATGAAAATTAGGTATTTTTGGCACTTATCAGTGATTATGGACAAATTGTTGTTTTGTTGTTTTTCTGGTTATGTTTGCACATTGTATGAACATCATTTATGTTTTCGGCTATGCTATCTTACCATTATATTTTCTATATACATATTGTATATGTACTGGAATCTTGGCTTTTCGTCTTTTTGATGAAGTCAAAAGGGGGGGAAAAGTTGGGAGAGTGTATTTTTTGTTTAAAAATATTTCTAGTACATAACTCCAAATCAAAGGGGGAGCATACAAATTAGGGGGAACATAGTCAAGTCAAGTCAGAATATCATAAAGTATGCTACTCTCAGAAAACTACACTGTGAAGAAGATATGGGTTTGTCATCATCAAAAAGGGGAGATTGCAAAGAAAATATTGCTCTTGACATTGGCACACTTTTAATGAAGACACCAACTTCACATAAAGAATAAAAAGAAGAATACTTATGAAGACAATGAAGATAAAGCTTCAAGGAATTAGAATCTAAATCTATAGGTACTTCTATCCTTATACTATATTATATACAAATATTAGTAATGCTCAAAAGTATTTTAAGAGAAAACTGAATACTACAAGTATAAATGTAAACAATTTTCAAAATAGCGTGTACCAGGATACTAGATCTATGTAACAGGTTACTGTGACTAAGTAGTAGGTTACCAGAACTAAGTAACAGGTTACATGAGTTAGAAATGAGTTATCCAACAAAACTGAACAAGGTAATCGATTACACCCATTTGAGTAACCGATTACACCCATTTAAGTAACCAATTACACATTCTAGTAATCAAGTATTTAGTTGAACATAATACTTGGGTAATCGATTACATCCTATGAGTAACCGATTACACTATGTGATAATTAGTTATTCAGTTGCACAAAATGTTTGGGTAATCGATAATGTCCTTTGGGTAATCGATTACATTGTGAGATAATCAATTACTCAGTTGGACAGAATGTTTGGGTAATCGATTATTAAGAGCTGTTGCAACAGTTTTCATATTCAAACTGCACAACTTTCACCCCAAACGAAATGGTTTAATTCCAATCGATTTGATAACTGCCTAAAATGCCTAAAATTCATATACTTTCTATGGCACTTATCCTTGGCAAAATTGAGAAAACCAACTTAATTCAACACTTTTTTGATAAAATGTCACAATCTTGTATATATGCTTTGTGAATTTCTTTTGTATTATATTTTTGTAGGATTTTGATTGAAAAGAGAGGAATTAATCAAATACAAGCAAAGTGCTTAAAATAGGCCAAAATGATCCACAAAAGACATGTTTAAGCTTGACATGGCAAGCTATGTGCTTAGCCTTAAGAATGACTCAACATGACTTGGCCTATGTGGAAAAATATCGAGTCAACTTGAAGCTGCTCACTAAGCAGCTTAGCTCGGACCAAGCCCACGTCTAGCTAACCTGGACACCAATTTGGCGCGGTGAGAACATCAACCTTTCCCAAGCCAGCCTGCTCAAGCATACAGCTTAGCGAAGCACTTGGACCGCCCAACTTGGAACCACACACCTGATCAAATCAGCAACCACCATGCCACATCACCATCAACACGACCAAAGCTACTCAAGCAGACAGCTTAGCGGTGCCACATAGGAGCTTGGCGGTGTGCACCTAGCAACTTGGTCAAGTTAACTTAACCACCAAGCAACCATGACCTCATGCATGACCTCACTCTAAGTAGCCTCCATAGGCTTCTCAGAGGTAGCTCACAAATCTGGGCCAGTCGCTCACTACTAGCTTGGGTGACTGAACCACAAGCAGGTGACTAAGTTTCTTGGCCATGACCAAACCCATGCTGAAGGGTTTGGTCAACAGCTTGGCGGTCAAGAAGAAGAGCTTGGCGGTTGGCAGCAACTCCTATAAACCCATTCCTCACACTCTCTCTAAATCGAATTCTTCTTTTCTTCTTCTTGTAATTTTTTTGGGGAATTTCTACTCCAAAGTTGTTTAGGTAAGCTTATTTTTTAGTTTTTTCTTAATTCAAGAGGAGAAAGGAGATGGCAAATTAGATACAAAAACATAATTTTGTAATCTCATTTCGGTCCAAAAAGCATCTCATCCCTCGATAGATGGCTCATTCTCCAACAAATTGACTTGAATTACGGTGTAATTTCTTCTCTTTAATTTATCATCTATTGAATGCAATTCATTTCAAGTTATTACTTTTGGTTAAGTTTTGATTTTTTATGAAGTTCTTAATGCTGTTTTAGCTTGATCACCTAAAACTTGATTTAAAGATCCAAAAATGATTCTTCTTAAAGTGTTGACGAGTGAACTAAAAAGTATAACCTATACAATAATGATCTATTAGGCAATTCCTTATGGTTCGACATAACCCTATACTATACTACAATTGAATTTTGAAAGAGATGCAAATGTATAATAGTAAAGAGTTAACTTTAAATTTTATTTTTTGACAAAGAAATAAACCTTGAGTTAAAGTGCAATTTAATTCAATAATTGCATCTTTGTGAAAAAGAAAAATCCATAGTCATAATGAGTGATCCAATTACTACCTTTTACTTTTTGTTATTTATTTTCCGTAACTAACATTTATTTTCTGTCATTTAAATTCTTCAACTAACATTTATTTATTGTTTTATTTATTTATTGTTTATCAACCTTCCATAAGGAAGTAGTTATGTTAATAGAGGAAAACGAAAATAAATATCACCCATGATCACTTGTATTAAATTGCTAAATTCATACCATTATACTGGCATTGGAATTATCCAACACAGCCGAGATGTTATGAAATTGTTAATAATTCAATAAAGTTAAGTTTTTTTTATCAAAGGAACATTTTTGAAACCATTATACCAGCGTTGGTATTAATTCGAACAAAGCCGAGATGGCGAGCAAAGAATCAATCTATCATTAAATAGATCAATCAGAAACTTGCTACCTCAAAATAATGCAAGCAGAAATAACTCTTTCAACAAATTGGCGTCGTTGCCGAGGAATTGCTAAATAATAGAATTTATTATTTATTATGCTATATTATTTATGATCTTGTACAAAAATATTTTTTTTCACTTTTGTACAAATTAATTTGAGTTTGTACAAACATTGTAAATTATAAATATCGTTTATTCTTAATCACTAACTTTCTTCAGAAAAAAACAGAAACATTTCCTTTGGTGTATGCATGGCATGAAAAAACAAGTTGAATTTTATTTCGATCCGGAACTCGAAAAAACACTCCAAAAGAAAAAGATATCCCAAAGGAAAGCTAAAAAGAAATCAAAGACAATGGCCAATAATCAGCAAATCACTGAAGGATCAAGGGCAGAAAAGCAGCCGAATACTGGTGGATTTATCAGTTTTACGCCAAAGAACATGATAAGAATTGGGAGACCATCTGGTACGCAAAGGACTCCGGAAATGAAATATGGATTGGTACAACTAATGTACGCCAATCCATTTGTCGATCTAGAACATGAAGATCCATATAACCATCTCACAAAATTTTATGAGTTGGTTGGTATTGCTGGTGTCTTAGAAATAGAAGAGGAAACCACATTTCTGAGGCTTTTCCCTTTAGCTCTGATATGGAAAGCTAAGGAATGGTTTCTAGATCTGCCTCCACACATTCAGAATGACTAGAACCTGGTGGAGGAGAAATTGATGAGCAGATACTTTCCACAAGGAAAGTTTATGGATCTAAAGACAACAATATCCACATTTGTTCAATCTGCTGGGGAAAGTCTATGCAAATCATGAGATAGATTCAAATATATGCTGAGAAAGTGCCCAAATCATGGATTTGATGTGAAAACTCAAATCCATATCTTCGTCAATGGATTGCAACAACAACATAAATGGATTGCAACAACAACATAAATGGATTCTGAACTCTACGGGTGGAGGACAACTTTTGACTAAACCACCGCAAGAAGCCATAGAGATAATTGAATCCATGGCATTGAATGACCAGAAGAGTCAACACCAAAGAGGACCAACACCAAGGAGAGGTGGAATTCTTGAATTGAGCTCAACCGATGCAATGTTGGCTCAACCTAAACCGCTTCAACATGAGCTTGATGAAGTGAACCAAAAGCTTAATGATTTACCTCGGCAGCTACGGGAATCTTCAAAGAAGCAAGTTTATAGACCATTGTCAAAATGAGGAGGTCCACTTTGTGAGCAATCCTCCAAAGCATAACTTTCAAAATAATTATCCTCAAGGGGGTAATAATCAGTTTCAGAGGAATCAACCTTGGAGACAAGATAATCCTCCAAAACCACCCTCACAATTCTACTCAAGAAATAATCAGTACCAACACCAACACATGACCAAAGTGTTAAACTGGAATACATATTAAATCAGTTCACGCAAATGACGATGTTAAACTAGAAGAACACTGATGCATCTCTCAACAATATGGAAATTCAAATTGGGCAACTAGCCAAACAATTAGCCAAAAATCAGAAATCAACATTTTCAACTAATATAGAAGTCAATCCGAGAGAGCACTGTAATGTTTTCCTACGGGGTGAACCAAGCTCGACTGAGCAGTAGAAAGAAGTTGGTGAATTCTGCGTATTTATGTAACATGCGTCAAGCTATTCACGTTAAAAGAATGCTTGCTGGGAGGCAACCTAGTACATTTTGAATATATATACAATGTTTTTACTTTCATCCTTTTCTTTTATTTATTACTTCAATTTTTATGACAAAAAGAATAACAAATATTATAATCAAAGTAAAATTAACTTTGAAAATAAAATTTATTTTTAGTTTTAGGAAATAAATAAGAAATTTTTCAAAAAGTATGGGAAAATATAAAAATTCATGAATGGGTTATTGGGCCAAGTCAAAATTTTGTAAAAACTTAAAAAGGGCCTAAACCAAGGCCAAGTCATGGACATGGCTCAACCAAACCTGGTCAAACCTTGAAAAAAGACCCACCGCCCCGTGTGGGTGACCAGGCGCTCAGCGCAGGTCTGGCACGGGCCATGTGGCCTAGGGGACAAAATCCCCTCAAACAATTTTTAAAAAAACTTTCTATCATAGTGTTTTTGATTGAACCACATATCTTTAGACTAACATGCTTTTTAAAACTTATGTGAAAATGGATTGTATGAAAAAAGGGGCTGTTTTGGTTAAAGTGAAACATTTTCAAAATGGTTCAACCAAAAAGAATGAGATATGTTGGAAACATGAGTAAAAATTCAAAGTTATGAGTTTCTTTGCAATTTTTTTTTAAAAATCAACACTTTGAAAACTCATGTTGGCCGAACATTATAAATGAAAATTGGCATGAAAATTGTTCAAAAACCACCAACAATGGAAACATCATTGGATAGTCAAACTTGACTACTTTTTTGAAACTTGTGCACTTTTGAATGAGGCATCACATTTTTTGTTTTGTTTACTTTGACCTTAAGGAATTCAATCATAAATGTAAATATTGTCAAAGTAACAAATTTGAAGCAAAGATGTAAAAACTAAATTGCATGCTCTAAACAAATTCCAATCTTCATTTTTATGACTAAATTGCAAGGATGAATCGGTATAAATGGGTGAATGGGATCCAAGTGTTTTATGACAAGTACATGATAAATGATTACTTGGGCAACCCATGGACCCCATCATTAAAAAATGATCATGACTTGTGAACCTATCAATTGAGGTTAAGTGCTTCCTATTCAGGGGAATGAGAAGGACATGATGAAGCCTATGTCAGAAAAAGCTTATGTTTGGAAGGCTCGGGGCTCAATGAATGTGAGCCAATTTTCAGATTTTGCATGACCCAACTTTCACAAATTTGGGCCATTTTAGTGCTGTGCAACATATGGCTTTCCTCATATGTCTCTGATTTGCCAATCCCCAAGGCAAAACTCAACAGTTCTATATATGAAGAAGACTCCGTTGACATTGCTCTAGTCATCTCTGATGCTATTCATGATTGCATCATGAGGGGAGTTCTTTCAATGATTCTGCCTTCATTGACCACTGACCTTTGGAAGTACCAACTTGTACCTGGGCCTTACAAGGAGGTCATGACTTTGAAGACTAAAATCAATGCATCATATGTAATCACTTACTGCAAGGAGAAGAGCATCTACAAGCTCGGGCTGAGCTTAGGAAATTTTTTGGCAATTTGGGCCAAGATCAACAAATTACTCATGGGAGGACAATGACCTCCAAGCTAGACGCCATCATACAAGAGCAACAAATGCAAAACCTACAACAATAGGTGTGCTATTGAGGCATCAAAGGGATCTACAAGAGCTTGCATAACATCTTTGGAAAAAGATCCAACTTCAAAGGAGGATCCTATGAGGAATTTGTGGCAAGCACTAAATGGCCCGAAGGAAGATCACAAGACACAAGTGAGGAGGAATAGAAGGAGGAAGATGAAGATTGAGAATGCTCTTTCTGGTTTTCTCTTTTTCCTTACATGCATTTCTAAATTAATTATCTTTATTTTGCATTTTGAATATTTGGTATTATGTTTTTAGTTGCTACTATGTTGCTACTTTGTTTGAAGTTGTTTTAAAGAACGTGAACATGGTTTAATGCATATGAGTTTTTTCATTGGCTTGAGAACAAACCATCATTTAAAGAACGTGAACATGGTTTAATGCATATGAGTTTTTTTTTTAAAGTTAATAGTGTATATAAGATTGTATAGTTATTTAAAAAGTAATTTGATTGTCCTTAAAACTCAAAAAAAAAAATTCAACACCGAAATCTAATTAGCTAAATGAAAAAAATTATGGCATGATTACATGATTAGAAATTTCTAAGCATATCTTGACTTAAGCTTTTATTGAGAAAAATGAGATAGATGCTAAACGTTTTGTGAAAATATCACATAATGTCATAAGTTGAAATTTTTTGCAAATGGAAATTAAATTTGTGTAACATGATCTTTGCAAACATTTTTTTTAAATTAAGAAGTGTAAATCCAAACCAAGTGAGGGAGTGAGCCAAACACGTGAGGGTCAAAGTTAAATCGCCGTTTGATTTGTCTAATTAAACTTGTTTGAGTCTTTAAATCTCTTAATTGCATAAGATTGATAGGAAGTGATCAAGACACATTATTTCTTTAGTTGAACCAAATGGCCAAAAAGTCTAACAAAAAATTAGGATTATCCTTTGGTTAAGCCCCTATGAAAACCGAAATTAAAACAAATTTTCAAATTATCCCATGAAAACCGAAATTAAAACAATATTCTAAAATGGGCCAGTAGCTCACAACTAGCTTGGGTGACTCAGCCACAAGCAGTTGACTAAGCTACTTGGCCATGACCAAACCCATGCTGAAGGGTTTGTTAGCAGCTCGGTGGTCAAGGAGAGGAGCTTGGCAGTTGGCAGAAATTCATATAAATATGAGGCACTTCATTCACATTTTACTTTCATTCATTCAAATTCTCGGGGGGGGGAATGGGTGGACTTGGCTTCTCAAAAAGAAAAAGAAATTTTTTCTCAATCTCTTTACAAAAACAAAAAAAAGTTGTAAAAGAAAGTGAGAAACAAAAAGAGATGACACTTCCATTCCTCACACTCTCTCTAAACCAAATTCTTCTCTTCTTCTTCTTATAATTTTCTTCTTATAATCTTCTTATAATTCTTCTCTTTATTTTGTAGTTTTTTCTTAATTCCAAGGTTCAAAAGCTAAGAGTTTGGAAAAGAAAATTATGGAAAAAAGTAGAGTAAAGTGCTTCATTGAGAAAATTTTCAAAATGCTCTCTTTTTACTTGTACTTAACGTCATTATCTAGAAAACCCATGATTATCCAAACCAAGCCTCATTACAACCCAAAACAAGACCTTAGTGATCCGTGATTGATTAGGAGATTATGGTGTAACTTCTTCTCTTTAATTTATCATCTTTTGAATTCTATTCATTTCAAGTTATTACTTTTGGTTAAACATTGATTCTTTATGAAGTTCTAAATGTGGTTTTAGCTTGATCACCTAAAACTTGATTTAAAGATCCAAAAATGCTTCTTCTTAAAGTGTTGACAAGTGAACTAAAAAGTATAACCTACACCTTAGTTCACTTGCCACATCAAGCATTTGTTTTAATCAACTTATGTTCAAGGCTAAATAAAGTTAATGGAGCCTGACGTAGGGTGTGACAACCTACTCCGACGAGTGACACTTAATTATTATTTAGTGCATTACATAAAGATTTAGAAATGACGTGTGGAATTAACCTAAAGTATAACACATAACTTGTAATGTTTTCAAAGAATTCACAAATCATGAAAAATCTCATTGAAAACATTTTTTGATCATACTTAAGCAAGTTTGAAATCATGATAATCATATCTCAAAAATTAGCCAAGTTTTGATTTCAGATGTACTTTACCATTTGTTTGAGGATAAACAAAGTCTTAAGTTAGGGAGATTTGATAAGTGCCAAAAATGCCTAAATTTTAGAAATAATTCCATATTTCCAACCAATTTTCTCCTCAAGAATTTATTCATATTAATTGTTTATGTTTATTTACTTGTTCAAATTCCATAAATAAAATCAAACAAAAAATATATTCAAACTTTATTAGTAATATAACATGTTTATAATAATGATCTATTAGGCAATTCCTCGTGGTTCGACATTACCCTATACTACACTACAATTGAATCTTGAAAGAGATGCAAATGTAAAATATTAAAGAGTTAACTTATAAATATTATTTGTTGACAAAGAAAGAAACCTTGAATCAAAGTGCAATTTAATTCATAAATTGTATCATTGTGAAAAGGAAAAATACACAGTCATAATGAGTGATCTAACTACTAACTTTTACTTTCTGTCATTTATTTTTCGCAACTAACATTTATTTTCTGTCAATAAAATTTTGCAACTAACATTTATTTATTGCTTTATTTATTTATTATTTACCAACCTTCCCTAAGGAAGTAGATCGGTTCATAAAGGAAAATGAAAATAAATATCACTCATTATCACTTCTATTAAATTGCTAAATTCATACCATTATACCGACGTTGGAATTAATCCAAAAAAGCCGAGATGGTATAAAATTGTTAATAATTCAATAAAGCTAAGTTTTTTATTATAGGAACATTCTTGAAACCATTATACCGACATTGGAATTTATTCCAACAAAGTCGATATGGCGAGCAAAGAATCGACCTGTTATTAAATAAACCAATCAGGAACTTGGTACCTCAAAATAAAGCAAGCGAGAAAACTCTTTCAACACGAATCCTACCTTTTCATAAAGGTGTTATGGCTGATTGGAAAGCCTATTTAAAGGCATTGAAACACATAATTCATAACATACAACTCATATATACAATCTAAACATTCCTGAAATATTTGCTATGCACTTTTTGCAACTTGTTCTTAA
The DNA here is from genome assembly GCF_001865875.1 of Lupinus angustifolius. Lineage (NCBI taxonomy): Eukaryota > Viridiplantae > Streptophyta > Magnoliopsida > Fabales > Fabaceae > Lupinus > Lupinus angustifolius. The sequence continues at coordinate 12,430 of NW_017722485.1, read as the reverse complement.
CTTTCAGAATATATTTTCTGAAGTTGCCTTAAGTGTTGTTTCAAAGTTATTTAAACTTTCTGAGTATTATTATTAAGTGTATATAAAGTGTTATTGGCAAGAGTTCATAGTTTGAAATCTTGTAAAGGCAATCCTTGACATAGTTAAAGTTTTCTGCATTTAATTTGTTGAATTACTTTCTTTCACAAGGGTGTGATAAGAAAGGGGATAGAGTCACTTGGAAAGGTTTTTTTTCTAAAGAGTGATATATGTATTAGAGAGTGAGTAAGGTACAAGGAAATCCCAAGGTGAGAATTTGTAGTGGCTACTCTTAATATCTAGTGAAAAAATCTCTTGTGCTGCAAGAGTAATAGACGTAACCTTCGGTGGATAAGAAGATGAACCAATATAAAATATCTTAGTACTCTCTTCTCCCTTATCTCTTTAAAAAAAAATATATATTTTCTGTATAACTTTTTCCGCTGCTACTAACTCCGATAATTGCTGAAAAATCTGACAAATATTAAAGACAACTAATTCACACCCTCTCTTAGTTGCCATCTCAGTCTTACAGTCCATTCATGTGTAAGAATTAGTGCTAAATGTATTTGTGTTTTTGAATCTAGTGTGTGTGGATAGTGAGTAGTAAAGTTCGATCCCAACATCTTAATTCAACCACTTTTATATAAAGTGAGCTATGTTGAATCTACGATATTCAACTATACTAATTGAAGTAAGCACTTTTGAATGTGTGATGTGCATAGATTCAACAATGCTCACTTAAGTGAGCATTGTAAAATGTCATAACATTGATACAATAGTACTGTTAAATGTTATAACATTGATACAGTAGTACTGTTAATGCATTGATTGAACAACAAATCTAGTAAGTATATATGTTAAACAACATATCCAATAATTGTAATGTATTCCGTAAGCTATGTAATCTATACTTTGAAGTGGAAAACTAATTACTAATATGTAGTACAAAGTTAGACCATTCTTTCCTAACTTGTGTAATTTGGTCTTGTGTGTATGTCACTATGTCGAATTCACATAAAGTGGTAGTTGACTTTTGCTAAATGATCTCCTTCATAAAATGCATAACATAATAGTCTCAATCATTCATGTTGTTTTGATAGGGATACCAAAATTAAAAATAAACTAAAATATAAATAACTTTTGAATATAGTCAAGTAGCTTTACTTAAAATTTGACTACTACACATAATTATTTGAGATTTGTACAAATACCTTTATTTGAGCCCATTTAATGTTGTTTGATGTAGATTTAGAACGAACATGTGATGTGTAAATTTGCAGGCCCCTAAAAATAGATAGTACTTAAATTAGTTATAATCCAAATGATAGTGAAAAGAGAAAGTATTTGAGTATACTTATCTAGTGAGAATTTCTTTTATATCAGGGTACTTATTCACATTATGATGGACAAATTAATCCAAATACTATATTTGTTCTTCAATGCGATTTATGATGATCAAAAGTCAAGGAGACCTACAAATCATATGCATAAAATTACCAAATATTAAGCACAACACATACTATAGACAGTTAAGTAACGTTTACAAAAAATTGAGAAACAAAAGCTCATGCTTCAATTAGCAATGTTGAATCTCACCATTCTAAAATCAACATCACTAAATGATGGAGACACTATTGATTGTATAGATTTAACAGTATTTGCTTCACTGGGCACTATTGAATGCCATTCCCTTTACCTCCACCTATAATTCAACAACGCCTACAAACGGACGCTAATGAATATAGATTGTTAAAAGACAATTCTGGTATATTTCGAAATTATTATTTCTCATATTTAACATGCACACCATAAGTAGCCTTGTCCATTTAGCTTAAATTGGAACTTATTCTAAATACATTATCTATATGCCAAAATTGAATCATACTTCAAAATTTGCAATGACCATAAAGTCACACCTTTAGATCCTAGAAATAGTCTATCCACTTGCAGATTTAAGGTTGTACATCTACCATCTTCATATCTCACTAAATATGAGCATTGTGGACTAGTAGATCTTATTGTGACAATTCCTTTGTTGCACTCTTCTTGGCAAAGCATTCTAGTTTCCCCCCTATTGTTCTGCACCCGTAGTGAAGAATAGAATAACAAAGGAGAGAATGAATCCAATGGGTGTTTGGTTAAGAGGGTACTTCCTTAAGTAATAAGGTAACATGTTAAAAAATAATTGTATATGGGACAAAGTAACTTTTCTTTTGAACTAAAGGTGTTCTACTTGTAGGAAATCTTATTCAAGTTGGATAGGATGATTATAATCGGTAATAGCAGGTATTGAATATTGTTACATTTTTCATATACTCGAATTATGTCAAACTAAAGGGTGGTAAACTATAATTTACCTTTTCATACATAAATTCAAGCAATGAAGAATTGTCTAGGAAGTGATTCTAATACAAAACTATGGAATGGAAGCTATTCAAAATTTGTTGGGGCATGTATTTATTAGCAGCATTTTTAAAGTAAATTAAAATGGGAGCGTTAATTTAGTTAACATTGTGATGCAATACCCAAAGAGCCTAACATTGATTATGATGGCCTTGAAGGCATAAGTGGTCATATGACTAGGGCACGAGCAAAACGGGCTCAAAATGCCCTTGGACAACTCATAGGGTTGATCCATGATGGTGAGCCAAAGTTAGCCCACGGGGGGTTTAAATATGCTTCGTAGCATCTTGGTCCATGGTTCAGACCGAGCCAAGCATGGACCAGGCCATGCACATTAGACAAGCCACGAGTCTAGCCTAGGCGCTAATTCTGACCTTGGCACAAAGCCAAGTACATCAGGCATCAAGCCTGACCGAGTTAAAGTTCTCAGCGCACCAAGTGCGGAGCCAAGCGCTGAGCCAATCTGGCCTGGCTAGGAAATCTGACTGAGGCGCATGCGCATAGCCTGCTACATCAGGCACTAGGCGTAGCCTGACCGAGTTAAGCCTAGCCAACATGTTTGGTATGGAACATATTTCAGTAATAATTGTGTGGCCACTTTTTGACCAACACTTAGTTTAATTTACTTTGGTATTTGTTTAATAAATCTTCCCATAAATAACGCCTAGTTCGAAAAATGGCTCGTGAGACTTAAACCAGGCCTACAAGTGTAACCGACACTTTAATGCTTGGACCAACCTATAATTTTCATGAACCAACGGTATTCTAACTTTGTATAATGTTATTTGGCAGATGAATAAAAGCTATTATGGCCGTTGGAAGAGGAATGCTCGAGGGAATGAAGAATATGACCTGGAGTGGCTTAAATGGGGCATTTAGGGTGCCTAAACACCTTTTATGGACTGTTGGAGCTTAACTCACCTGGGCACAAATCATCCAGGGGAATCCTAAGTCATTTTTAGAGCTGTTGGGACAAAGTGGCTCATGGAAAATTGTCATGTGCTCATTGAAGACTTTAAGCGTGCATTAATGGAGCTTAATGGCCATGTTCTAGCCGTTTGGGGCTCGGCTTTCTCTACTTCAAGCCAACGACATCCTAAGCCATTTAACTCATTATCTGTCACCGTTCCACTGAGGGAATTCTATCCTTGGACAAAGAGAATCCTATGCCAACCTTTAGTGCAACCGAAGGCCATAATGGAGACAATAACTTCAACATTCTACCATGTGCTGAAATATGAGTCAAGACAACAAGGAATGCAAGCATCCTATGCAAATTCATCAAGTCTTGTCGTGAAACATTATGAAGACATTAAGTCTTATTCACCATGTGTATAAAAGATGAAATCGTGCACTTAATGAAGAAAGGAATCCTAAGCTAATCAAGTTCAATTGAGGCAACCAAGGCATCCTAGGCTAGTGTTTTTATTTTTATTTTAATGTAATAAAGCACACAAATTACATGTGCTAAGCCAATTACCAACCGAATTTAGCCTAGTTTAGGAATAGATTCATTTGTCTAATGGTATCCTATGTTAGATTACCATGCATTAGCCTTTCATCGATGTCTTTACAAACCGTGGGAGCCTAATTGGCTTGCTTATAAATGTAAGTCTTTTGCAATGGAATAAAAAAGTTAAGTTGAATCGTTGAAAAGTGCCAAGAATGCCTAAATTTCCTATACTTTTTATGGCACTTATCCTTGGCAAAATTGAGAAAGCAACTTAATTTAACATTTTTTGGATAAAATATCACAATCTTATATATATGCTTTGTGTATTTCTTTTCTACTTTATTTTGGAGGATTTAGGTAGAAAAGAGATGAAACATTTAAGTGCAAGCAAAGTGCTCAAAATAGGCCAAAATGATCCATACATGACATGCTTAAGCTTGGCCTGGCAAGCTGTGTGCTTAGCCTTAAGCATGACTCAATAAAACTTTGCCTATGTGGAAAGCATGAAGTCAACATGAAGCTGCTCACTAAGCATCTTAGCTTGGACCAAATGCACACCCAGTGTGACCTGAACACCAACTTGGCATGGTCAAACCCAACTAGGCATGACCAAACTCAACCTGGCACGTTCAGACTCAACTAGGCACGACTAGAACACAAGCTTGGCACGAGCCACCACACGCATGGCACACGCTAAGTCCTCATTGAGCAGCTTAGCCTGGCGCCTGGAGTGCCCGACTTGGAACCACACACCTGGTCAGGTCAACAAGCACCAAGTCACATCAACATCAAGCATGGTCAAAGTTGCTGAAGCAAGCAGCTCAACAATGCCACATACGAGCTTGGCAGTGTGCACTCAGCAACTTGGCTAAGTTGTCCTGATACCCAAACACTATGAAGCACGGAATCGTCAAACACCCTTACGTGTCGGTGTCTGACACGTATCCGACATGGATACGCTCAGATTTGCGAAGGATACGTATTCATAGTGTATCCAAAAATTAAAAAAATAAAATAAAATAAATAAATATTAAGACACGTATCTGATTCGTTTTCAATAAAATATAAAATATGGATTCGTTTTCAGTAAAATATAGCATATATAGATTTGTTTCCAATAAAACAGGATAAAATAGATTCGTTTCTAATAAAACAGGATAAGATATATTGGTTTTCATTATAATAGGATAAGATATATTTGTTATGGAGAGCAATGATTTTAGGATAGATTCGTTTTAATTAAAATAGGATAAGATGGATTTGTTACGGTGGGCATGATTTTAAATTTTCATTATATTTTTTACTTTGGATATTTTGATTTACACTTATAATTTTATGATATTTTATGTGTTTTTATTATTTTATACGCGTATCCCTGAACGTATCGTAACCTGTATTTTGAAAAAAATGAGTATCGACGTATCGGATACGTATTGTACCCGACACACGTATCAGAATCCGTGCTTCATAGCCCAAACATGCTTATCTCATGCATGACTTCACTCTAAGTAGCTTTATTAGGCTTTTCAGAAGTAGCTCACAATAGCTAGGCCAAGTAGCTCACCATAGCTTGGGTGACTCAGCCCCAAGTAGGTGACTAAGCAGCTGATAAGTGCCAAACATACTTAAATTTCATACACTTTTATGGCACTTATCTTAAGCATAGTTGAGAAAAACCAACTTAAATTAACACTTTGTAGATAAAATATCACAATCTTTTATATTTGTGTTTGTATTTCTCTTTAATGTGTTTTGTAGGATTTAGAAAGAAAAAGAAAAGAGAATAAAGACTCATGGTCCAAAAAGAAAAAGAAGTCAAACTCAAGGTGCTCAAGCATGCAGCTTAGCGTGGACCAAGCCACGCTAAGCTGACCTAGACACCAGCCTGGGTCAGTCAAACCAACCTGGCACAAACCAAGTTGCTCAAGTAGGCAGCTGAGCGGACCTACTTGACCGCTCAGTCTAGCACCAGACAAAGCCTGACACAGTCAGAACACAAGCTGGGCACGGTCAAACACAAGCCTGACACACGCCCAAGCTGGTCAAGCAGGCAGCTCAGTGGTGCCACATGTATGCTCAGCGGTGAACCAGACACCTGACCAGGTCAGCAAGCACCAAGCCACGTCTCAGTTAGCACGGTCAAAGCTGCTCAAGCAAGCAACTTAGCGGTGCCACATGTGTGCTCAATGGTGTGCACCCAAAATTGACTTAGCCATGAAGAAACCATGAAGTCATGCATGACATCACTTCAAGTAGCCCACCATAGGATTTTCAGGAGTAGCTCACCATAGCTGGTCCCATAGCTCACAACTAGCCTTGGTGAGTCAAGCTTAAGGAGGTGACTAAGCTACTTGACCAAGTGACCAAACCCATGCTGAAGGGTTTGGTCAGCTACTGAGCGGTGCAAACAAGCAACTCAGCGGTGACAGAGAACTCTATAAATAGGAAGGTATTTCCTTTATTCAAAGACACTTCACACTTGTTGCCTTGAAAATCTTCTTCCCTGAAGTAGAAACACAATTCTCTTCTTATTTCTTAGTTCATAGAAGTTCTTTTTAAGTAAGTTTTATAGTTTTTAGTTTATAATTCAAGAGGAGAAAGGAGAAGGCAAATGAGATGCAAAAATCCATTTTGTAATCTCATTTGGAACTTAAAGCATCCAATCCATGGATGGAAGGCTCCTGCTCCTAACAATTTCATTTGAAAGTTGATTATGTATTTCTTCTTCTTCTTTTATTCTAAATTTGAATTTTAATCATTCAAGTTGGTGCTTTGGTTAATTTTATTTGTTTGAGAAGTTCTTAATGCTCTTTTTAGATTGATCACCTAAAAACTGATTTCAAGTCATGATTATGGTATGTTTGAGACGTTCTTAATTTTAGTTGTACTACTTAGTTTATTTGCCAAGTTAAGCATGCTTTTCTTAAGATCTTATATTCATTACTACTTCAATATTAGAGTAGCCAAGATTAGGGTGTGACAACCTAGTCTCTTTGTGGACGTAGTATTGTTTAGTAGTGAAAATAAGTGATCATTATTCTGCCATTTTAGGACATACACTAAAAGGAGGATTTCAGACCTTGGTGTTTGGAGTTAATCAAAGTAAAAGATAAGAACTTGTCTAAGTTGTTCAAATACATAGAAGTTGAGAAATACTTTCATCATTCAAAATGATCTTGTCTCCTCAAGAATTTGTTAATTCTTAGTTTACACTTAGTTTCTGTGCATATCAAATTAAAAACAACCAAAATATTTTCACTCACTATTTGTGCATTGACATATTCATATGATTCATTCTATTAGGCAATTCCTTGTGGTTCGACATAACCCTATACTATACTACAATTGAATCTTGAAAGAGGTGTAAATTGTAAAATAGTAAAGTGTTATTAATAAATTTATTTGTTGAAACACCTTTTAATATACAAAAGTGATGAAGCTAACTAACTAACTTTTATTTATTGTTATTTACATTCCGCAATTTATTTATTCTTTAATACCAACCTTCCTTAAGGAAGAAGTTTGGTTTGTTAATAAAATGAACCCGAAAGGGAGTAAATAAATAAAGGTCACTTAACTTTATTATTCTTTTGTTCTTTATTTATTTATTTGTTTCTAACAACTAACTATTCATCACTTTTGTACATTAGAATACCATTAAACCGGTGTTGGAATTTATTCCAAAAAACTGAAATGGCATTCAAAGGTACTTAATAATTATGTAATAGGGGATTGCTTCGATACCATTGTACCGGTGTTAGAATTTATTCTAACAAAGCCGAGATTGGGCAAAGAAGGAATAACTTATGCACATGATTATTAGAAGTAAGTTGTAACTGGAATATTCTGGAAACCATTATACCGGCGTTGGAATTTATTTCAACAAAGCCGACATGGCGAACAAAGAATAATACTGAGTTCACTTACTTAACCAAATAAAGAAAACACACCGAAGAGGAAAACTCCTTTCGACAGCAGCTTGGCCAAGTGACCAAACCCATGCTGAAGGGTTTGGGCAACAGCTTGGCGGTGGCAGGGAGGAGCTTAGAAAGGTCCTGGAACTCCTTTAAATAGGAGGTACTTAAAGGCTTGAAAAAAGACCATTCAATTCATACAATTCATACACTTCCACTTTTCATCCAAATTTCTCTCTTCTTCTACACTTTCTTCTTTGTAATTTCTTGGAGGATTTCTACTCCAAAGTAGCTTAGGTAATTTTATTTGTAATTTCTCCTTAATTCAAGAGGAGAAGGAGTAATCAAATGAGATGCAAAAATTATTTTGTTTTGCAATATCATTTGTGCATGATAAAATGTCTTAAATACTTGGACTAAGATGACTAATGATCCTAAATTTTAGTTGAATTTTGGCTCACTAATATTTCTTGTAATTTCTTGTTTCATTATGTTGAATTATCTTTAAGTTATTACTTTGGCAATTTCAATTCTTTAGAAAGTGCTTAATGCAGTTTTAGCTTGATCAACTAAAACTTGATTTCAAGATCCAAAATGCTTCTTTTTAAAAGTCTTGACAAATGAACTAAAAATTAGGAATACACCTTAGTTCATTTTCTAAATCAAAGCATCAATTTTAAGAAACTTGTAATGAAGGCTGATCAATGTTTACGGAGCCTGAAATAAGGTGTGACAACTTATTTCGCCGAGTTGCAGTTTTCTATTGATTAGTGTATTTTACAAGGTTTGAAAATCACTTTTTCTCGCCGGGAGACTGGGGTAAATTTTATGAACTAATGTTTGGAATAACCAAAGTATAGCTCATAACTTTCATAAACATTTTTTATAGAAATGTGTTAAGAAATATTTCCATCATTCAAACTAAATTTTCTCCTCAAGAATTTGTGCATATTAGTTGTTTATTTTTACTTGTTAGAATGTTAAAATTTCATAAACAAAACCAAACCAAAAATATGTTCAAACTTTATTAGTAATATAACATGTTTATAGTAATGTTCTATTAGGCAATTCCCTGTGTTCGACATAACCAAATACTATACTACAATTGAATCTTGAAAGAGATACATATTTAAAATTGTAAAGTGTTATTAAATAATTTTTATTTATTAACAAAGAAAGAAACCTTGAATTAAAGTGTAATTTAATTCATAAATTGTATCTCTGTGAAAAGGAAAAATACACAGTCATAATGAGTGATCTAACTACTAACTTTTACTTTTTGTCATTTACATTTCCATAATTAACATTTACTTTTTGTCCGTTACATTTCCGCAACTAACATTTACTTTTTGTCATTTAAATTCTGCAACTAACAATTTATTGATTTATTGATTTATTCTTTATTCTTTACCAACCTTCCATAAGGAAGAAATTTGGTTAATAAAAGGAAATAAAAATAAATATCACTTATTATCACTTGTGTTAATTTGCTAAATTCATACCAATAAACCGGTGTTGGAATTTATTCCATAAAACCAAGATGGTATGAAGTTGTTAATAATTCAATAAAGCTAAGTTTTTGATCAAATGGAATATTCTTGAAACCATTATGCCGTCGTTGGAAATTCTCTCCACAAAGCCAAGATGGCGAGCAAAGAATAAACAAATCACTAAGTAAATCGATAGGAAACTGTCTCACACAAAAAAGTCTTTCAAAAATCATAATTCTTTGAGAATTGAGGATTGTATCCTTGTGAGAGTATTCTCCAAACCTTCTTGGCTGAACCAAGATTAGAAGTTCTAATTAAGAACCAAATTCTTGTGGCGAGCATCACTTTGGCTTATCAACAGCTTATAGTGTTGTGGTTCCTTTCATCTCAAGTCTCTTACATCTTATTTTATCCAAATTTTATATTTCCGCTGCTCATTCATAAACAAAAGCTCTACTCAACTATGAGCTTAGCCATACACCAACCAAGATAGATCGTGCAAAGAGCCTTTTTCCAAGAGGTTCATGTCAAGTGGCATCAACACTAGTCTCTTGATTGGTGCTTATCATTCTTTCTTGGTCATGAGTATAGTTTTCGTTTTCTTTCAAAAAGTGTCAAAGTCCAAAAATCCAAAAAAAAAAGGTGTGAAAAAGTGTCAGAAGTGTCAAAGTCCAAAAATCCAAAAACGAAAGTGTCAAATTCTTTCCTTGAGGTATAACTCAAGTCACAACATTTCCATCTTGAGAAGTTGGGGTGATTTTCTTTCACAAATTCTTGGTTCAAACTTGGTTTTCTTAAGAAGGCCGTGGAGGATAAAGTGTTGAGTGATACACAAGTTCCTACATTTTCCACAAACAAACAGTGAGAGATACACGAGAGTTTGAGTGAAATGTTTAACCATTCTAATAACGAAAGTGATAGTTCTCCATTGTCCCCAAGGACAGCAACTCTACATGCCATGATGACAACACAATTTCAAACTCTCCAAAGACAAATAGAACAAATGAGAATGGAGTATGATAGGAGGCTTGATAACCATGGATATAGGCATTCAAGTGACTCAGATGATGAAGGAGGCAATGATAGGCAAAGAAGGGAAACATTGAGGGGAAGAAGAAGGGAGGATGACAAACTAGAAGGGATCAAGGTTCGTTCCTAACTCCTATCAAAGAGATGTTCACAACAAACTACAAAGACTAACACAAGGTCTAAGAGTGTTGATGAGTATTTCAAGGAAATGGAATTAGCCTTATTGAGGTCTAATTCCCATGAAGCCCGAGAAGCCACTATGGCAAGGTTCTTACATGGATTGAATCAAGACATTCAAGATATTGTTGAGTTACAACATTATGTTGAATTGGATGATCTGGTTCAACAAACAATCATGGTATAAGAACAATTGAGGAGGAAAAAGTCAAAGTTTCCTCGACGTCTAGTTCCAAGTATCAATCATCAAAGTGGGTGCACAAGTTCAAGAAGGAGGGACCAACAAAAGATGTTACACCTAGTACCAAGGGAACCGTGAATACAAGCCAAGGTAAACAACCCGTGGTGGCTAGCCAAAGGAGTAGAGACGTAAAATGTTCCAAGTGCTTAGGCCATGGACATATTTCTTCTTAATGTCCTACAAGGAAGACAATGATCATGATGAATGGGGAGGCAGAGTCTCAATCCGAGGCTTCAAGTGATGATGAAGATGATCATAAGGAAGATGATGCTACTATTCCTGAAGGAGACTTACTTGTGGTGAGGAGGATCTTAGGAAGCCAAATCAAGGAACATGAAATAGAACAAAGAGGAAACATATTCCATACAAGGTTTCTAGTTAGTGGTAAGGTTTGTTGTTTGATTATTGATAGTGGAAGTTGCACTAATGTGGTTAGTACAAGATTAGTGTCAAAAGTCAATCTTGAGACTAAACTTCATCCCACTCCATACCAATTGCATTGGTTTAGTGAGGTGGGTGAAATGCTTGTGGAAAACAAGCTGAACTTCCTTTTACCATTAGGAACAATGAAGATTCGGTCCTATGTAATGTGGTGGATATGGAGGCTAGTCATTTGTTACTAGGCCGACCATGGCAATATGATAAAAGAGCTACACATGATGGACACACAAACAAGTACACGTTGGTACACAACAAGAAGAGGGTGATTCTTTCACCATTGACTGATGAACAAGTCAATGAGGATAAGAAGATGTTGAAAATAAAAATAGAGCATGAGAGAAAAGAGAATGAGAGAATAGCAAAAGAAAGTGAGACAAAAACACAAAAAAAGAGGGAGAGAAAGCCACTATACCTAATGGGCAAAGTGGAAGAAAGGAGGGTTGTCCTAACAAAACAACCATGAACACCTCTATTTTGTTACACATCTAACGTTGTTTTACCAAATTATGTTTCTAAACTTTTTCAGGAGCTTGGAATCATCAAGAAGGTTGATGAACAGTGGGAAGCCAAAACTGTGTTGACTTGCCTTGAGATAGGGCTCCTGGATGGCTTAGTCAATCAAGTTGTATTTACTAAGGATTGTGCCGAAATCCCTACCTACAAGTTCCATGGTAAGTGTTTACATAATAGTGGCCCAATGAAGATCCTTAGTATGTTTCCTTTTGATGTAGGTGATGGAGATACAATTTCGAGGTCGAAATCTTTTCAAGAAGGAGGGGATGATGAAAAGAATAGAAATGAAGAAAAGAAGAGAAATGATTCATGGTCAAAAAGCAACAAAAGTCAAGAAAACCAAGGTGCTCAACCAGGCAGCTGAGCGTGGAACAATCCCCGCTGAGCTGACAGGCCATACCTGGGCACCTGCCTGACCTGGCCACCTGCCTGACCTGGACCAAACTGCTCAACCAGGTAGCTAAGCGGACCTGCTTAGTCGCTCAGCCTAGCATCAGACTAGGACTGGCACAGTCAGAAATATGCTTGACACGGTCAGACACGAGCTTGGCACAAGCTAACCTGCTGAAGAAGCTGCTCAGTGGTCAAACCAAGCTGCTCACCGGAGAACCAGACTCTTGGCCACATCAGCAAGCACCAAGCCATGTCCCAGTCAACACGGTTAGAAGCTGCTGAACAAGCAACTCAGCGGTGAAGCAGGTGCGTTGGGCGGTGCTTACCAGACTTGACTTAACCATCAAGCAAACCA
>NW_017722484.1:0-2524 GCF_001865875.1 Lupinus angustifolius | reverse complement strand
AACAAAGCCGAGATGGCGAAAAAAGAATAAAACTGAGTTCTCTTACTTACAAAAAGGACATAACGAAAATGAGAGTATTAATCTTTCAACAAATTGAAACTGCTGTCAAGACGGTTTGTTGAGAGAAGAAAACTCCCAACTAAAATAAAAACACCGAATAACGCTTTCAACAAATTGGCGCCGCAGCCGGGGAATTGCTTTAATAGTAAAACATTTTATATTTATGTGTCGTTAATCAAATAATTGTGCATAAACCTATTTTTCTTTTGTACAAATTATTTCCTCTTTACTTTGTACAAAAATGTGGATTATTAAATATGCATATTATTTCTTCTTATTTCTCTAAATTTTTCTTGGAAAATAGAGAGAATAATTTCTTTTGTGCATGAGTAGGAATAAACAACTTGAATTTTCTCTTGATCCTGAAATAGAGAAAACCCTCAAGAGGCAAAAAAGAGCACGAAAGAAAGCAAACAAAGAAAAAACTACTTTTCAAGAAAAAAGAGCAGAAATGACAGATAATAATGAGTCCAGGGCAGAAAACCAAGGAAGCATATCAGGTTTTGTCAGTTTCAATCCCAGAAACGTGACAAAAATCGGGAGTCCATCTGGCTCTCAAAGTCCAGTTGAAATAAAAATAGGGTTGGTACAACTTATGTACGCAAACCCTTTTGTTGGATTAGACCACGAGGATCCGTACAACCACCTCACAAAATTTTATGAGTTGGTCGGTACCGCTGGGATCTCTGAGTCTGAAGAAGAAACCATCTTTCTAAGGCTTTTTCCGTTAACTTTAATCGGAAAAGCTAAAGAATGGTTCCTTGATCTCCCGCAGCACATGCAGAACAACTGGAATACGATGGAGGAAAAATTTATGTGAAGATATTTCCCGTAAGGGAAATTCATGGATTTAAAGACTGCAATCTCCACTTTTATTCAACCATCTTGGGAAAGCCTATGCAAAGCATGGGATCGATTTAAGTCTATGCTCAGGAAGTGCGCGAACCATGGATTTGATGTGCAAACTCAGATTCATATTTTTATTAATGGACTTCAATAGCAGCATAAGTGGACACTAAATGCTACTGCAGGTGGACAATTGATGGCTAAACCTCCGCAAGAAGTCATTGATATTATGGAATCCATGGCTTTAAACGATCAGAAAATTCCACATCAGCGAAGGCCACACCCAGACAAGGTGGAATGCTTGAATTAAACCCAGTTGATGTTGTTCTGGCCCAACACAAATTGCTTCAACAACAATTAGAAGAGGTAACCCAAAAGCTTAATTATCTACCAAAGCAATTGCGGGAAACCTCAAAGAAGCAAATTTTTAGATGTGACAATTGCAGTGAGGATCATAATGCCAACATTTGCCAAAATGAGGAGGTAAATTTTGTTGGGAATCCGAATCCTCCAAGACAAAACTTTCAAGGAAATTTCCCTCAAGGGGGTAATAATCAATTCCAAAGGAATCAACCTTGGAAGCAAGATCCTGCTCAAAGACAAAACTTCTACCCTCGAAATAATCAATATCAACATCCTACTCAGGACAAAAGTATCAAACTGGAGGATACTCTGAACCAGTTTATGCAGATGACCATGGCTAATCAGAAATACACTGATGCTTCTCTTAGGAATATTGAAATTCAGATTGGCCAGCTGGCCAAACAAATAGCTGAAAATGAAAAATCAACATTTTCAGCTAACACAGAAATAAATCCTAGAGAACATAGCCATGCAGTACTGAGAAGTGAATCTGGACCATCGGGGCAATATAAGTGTCGATCAATGTCAAGCTAATGACATTAAAGAAGCGCTTGCTGGGAGGCAACCCAGTATATTTTGAGATAAAATATTATTATAATTCTATTTTCTACATTTTATCCTTTTTCTAAATTTTGTGTTCAAAAGTAAAATTATATTTTTAGGGATCAAAAATTGGAAAATAATCTTTTGGAATAAGAGAAAAGAATTTTATTTTCAAAAATGGGGTATTGGGCCAATTGTGCAAAATTCAGAATTAAAAAGGGCCCAAAAATATAGTCAAAGTCTTGGTCAAAACGCATGACTCGGTCAAGCCTGGACCTCTGAAACACCACCCAGCGTGGAGTACCATGCACTCAGCATGGGGACCATGCGCTCAGCGTGGGGGACCATGCGCTCAGCGTGGGGGACCATGCGCTCAGCGTGGGGGACCATGCGCTCAGCGCAGGTCTGACCAGGCCAGCTCCTTGGAACCAAAAATTCCTTAAAAAAATGAGTTTTTATTAAATTTTTGACCGAAATTCTTGACCAAGAACCTCTTGACCAAGGACTTCCAACTCCTATATAAACACCCATTCTTGAAACATAAGCATCAAGCAAAATTTTCTCCTTAACTCAAAAGCTCTTTCTCTAAAAAAATTCAAATTCACTCTTCACTTTCATCATGAATTTTCGAAGTTCATCAAGGAGAGTAAAGGAAGTCTCAAGGGAGAGTAACAACTCCAAATTTGTCTCCAATGATGCTAAAGAAAAGTTG
>NW_017722483.1:0-903 GCF_001865875.1 Lupinus angustifolius | reverse complement strand
TGATGATGACTTTGGAGGTTTTCTTTTCATCATAGAAAATTATGGGTGGCAAAAAATTGCTCAAGCAAAGAAAATGTTTTCTTTGGATATAGTCAAACAATTTTTTGCCAACTCAATCACTTCAAGTGAGGCATGGAGAAATCGTTACATTTGGGTAAACGATCTCATATGCTATTTGGGATTGCATCAATGAAGGTATCCCTTCAATTATTCTTCCATCTTTTATCACTGACTTATGCAAATTTCAAAATGTGCCGGAACCTTACAACGAAATGATGGCCCTCAAAACCGAAATCAACCATGCTTTTGTCACCAAACATTGCAAAGAAAAATCCCTTTCCCAAGCTCAATCCGAGCTTAAAAAGAAATTTGGTGACCTAAACCCAAAGCCACCTAGTGAAATTGGGAGGACCATGAGTTTTAAGGTAGATGTCATAATGAAGGAACACCAAATGCAAAATTCACAACAAAAGGCAATCTACCGTGGGATTAAAGGCATCTACAAAAGTTTGAATAGTATCTTTGGGAAGAAACGAGAATTCAAGGGAGGATCATATGAAGAATTTGTAGCAATGACAAAATGGCCCAAGAGGAGATCTCAAGAATCAAGTGAAGAAGAAGAAAGGGACAATGATGAAGAATGAGAAAAAGACCTTTCGGTGTTTTCTATCCCTAATTATTTTAAAATTTCATATTTTGTTGCAATTTATCTATGCCATTTCCAAATTATGTTGTCTTCAATTAACCTTAATAGAATGTCTTTTTATTAGTCATGTTAAATTTTTGTTTATTTTTAGTTTAAGTTAAACAATTTTTTTTAAATCACATCAAGTAAAGCCCAAATATTTTTAAGGCTTGAGGACAAGCCTTCATTTTAAAAGGGGGGACAAGACTTGATGTAAT
>NW_017722482.1:0-1743 GCF_001865875.1 Lupinus angustifolius | reverse complement strand
TATGTGAGCTTAGTGAGAAACTTTTTGATTTTGCATAATTGATAGGATATGGTCAAGGCAAGTTCTTTCAAGTAGAATGAGCCACTTGACCAAAAATGACCAACCAAAAATAGGAATATCCTTTGTTTGTTAACCCCTTTGAGCCTTAAAATAAAAATTTTATTTTCAAAATCAACCCTTGAGCCTAATATGGAAAAACAAAAATAATCTCCTATATTTTTCTAAGTAAAAAGAGAGCATTTTTCAAAAGGAAGGTTGATTGAAGAAATTAAGTTGGGGGGAATGGTTGGCCAAGTACCAAAGTGTTCAAAAAAAAATTCTCAATCTCTTTACAAATCAAAAAGTAAAGTAAAAGCTCCAAAATAAAATAAAAAATAAAAAAATAAAAAAGTAAAAAGAGATTGAGGAAATTAAAGAGAAGTACACAAAAAAAAAGTCAAGAAAAAGAATGATGAAGGAAAAATGGAAAAAAGTGAAAGCAGTATATGTTGTTAATGAAAAATTAATTTTGGCTCTCTTTTAACTTTGAAAGTATCTTTGAATATCTTGAAAAACCAATTTCCTTTGATAGCCAAGCCTCATTACAACCTAAATAAGACCTTAGTAATTCTTGAAAAATTTGTGCAATCAAAGTAAGTGTTAAGATGAAAAACAAAATTAAATTCTTGCAAATCAAACAAGTTGAGTTTTGAGTGAAACACTTACCCCATTTGGTTCCATTTTTGAACTTGTGTGCAAAGAAACACTTTTGTTAGAAAAATATTTGCTTAGGTCAATTGTTACACATTTTTTATAACAAAAATGATCTAAATTCTTGTTTGAAGCATTATGTGTGAAAATTCACAATTCATAAAAAATCTCATTGAAATATTTTTTTTTCACATGCTTATACATTTTGAAATCATGTTGATCATCATAATCACTTTTTAGCCTAATTGATTTTTCGGATAAATTTAACCTTTTGTTTGAGGACAAACTAATTTCTAATTTGGGGGGAGTTTGATAAGTGCCAAACATACCTAAAACTCTTACACTTTTATGGCACTTATCTTAAGCATAATTGAGAAAAAACAACTTAAAACAATAGTTTTTGTATAAAATATCACAATTTGGTATATTTGTGTTTGTATTGCCTTTTTATGTATATTTTAGGAAATAATTAGCCAATAAAATGACGAAAAGAAGAGAAAAGATTCATGGTCAAAAAGCAACAAAAGTCAAGAAAATCAAGGTGATCAACCAGGCAGCTGAGCGTGGAACAAGCCCCGCTGAGCTGACCTGCCTCACCTGGGTACCTGCCTGACCTGGACCAAACTCCTGAACCAGGTAGCTGAGCGGACCTGCTTAGCCGCTCAGACTAGGCTTGGCACGGTCAGAAATATGCTTGACACGGTCAGACACGAGTTTGGCACAAGCTAAGCTGATGAACAAGCTGCTCAGCGGTCAAACCAAGCTGCTCAACGGAGAACCAGACTCTTGGCCAGATTAGCAAGCACCAAGCCACGTCCCAGTCAACACGGTCAGAAGTTGCTGAACAAGAAGCTCAGCGGTGAAGCAGGTCCGCTGGGCGGTGCTTACCAGACTTGACTTAACCATCAAGCAAACCATGAAGTCATCCATGACCTCACCTCAAGTAGCCCACCGTAGGCTTTCCAGAAGTAGCTCACAATAGCTGGTCTCATAGCCCACAACTAGCTTTGGTGAGTCATGCACAAGGAGGTGACTAAGCTACTTAGTCAAGGG
>NW_017722481.1:0-277 GCF_001865875.1 Lupinus angustifolius | reverse complement strand
ATATACACTAAAAGGAGGATTTCAGACCTTGGTGTTTGGGGTTAACCAAAGTAAAACAGAAGAACTTGTCTAAGTAGTTCAAACTCAAAAAGAAGTCGAGAAATATATTTTCCTTATTCAAAATGATTTTGTCTCCTCAAGAATTTCTGAATATTTAGTTTTATGTTTTTATGTGTACTTGTTCATATTCACATTCAAACCAACCAAAATATGTTTAAACCATTATTTGTGCTTTGACATGTTTACATGATTTATTTTACTAGGCAATTCCTTGTGG
>NW_017722480.1:0-6296 GCF_001865875.1 Lupinus angustifolius | reverse complement strand
ATTATACCGACGTTGGAATTTATTTCAACAAAGCCGAGATGGCGAACAAAGAATAAAACCGAGTTCTCTTACTTACAAAAAGGACATAACGAAAATGAGAGTATTAATCTTTCAACAAATTGACACTTCTGTCAGGACGATTTGTTGAGAGAAGAAAACTCCCAACTAAAATAAAAACACCGAAAATCCTTTCAACAGGAATCCTAAGTCAATTTCAGAGATATTGGGACAAATTTGCTCGTGGGAAATTTCCATGTGCTCATTAAAGACTTTAAGTGTGCATTAATGGAGCTTAATGGCCATGTTCTAGCCGTTTGGGGCTTGGCTTACTGGGCTACTTCAAGCCAACGACATCTTAAGCCATTTAACTCATTATCTATCACCTTTCTTCCGAGGGAATTCTCTCCTTAGACGAAGAGAATCCTATGCCAACCTTAAGTGCAACGGAAGGCCATTATGGAGACAATAACTCCAACAATCTACCATGTGCTAAAATATGAGTCACGACTACAAGGAATGCAAGCATCCTATGAAAACTCATCTAGTCTTGTCGTGAAACATTATGAAGACATTATTAAGTCTATTCACCACGTGTCTAAAATATGAAGCCGTGTAATTAATTAAGAAAGGAATCCTAAGCTAATCAAAAGTTTCAACCGAGGCAACCAAGGCAACCTAGGCCAATGTCTTTTTGTTTTCTTTTAATGTAATAAAGCTCACAAATTACATGTGCCGAGCCAATTACCAACCAAATTTAGCCTAGTTCAAGAATAGATTTATTTGTCTAATGGTATCCTATGATACATTACCATACATTAGCCTTACTTTGATGTCTTTACAAACCGTGGGAGCCTAGTTGGCTTCCTTATAAATGTAAGTCTTTTGCAATTGAATAGAAAAGTTTAGTTGAATCATAATTCTTTGTGAATTGAGGATTATATCCTTGTGAAAGTATTCTCCAAACCTTCTTGGCTGAACCAAGATTAGAAATTCTGATCAAGAACCAAGTTCTGATGGCGAGAATCACTTTGGCTTATCAACACCTTATAGTGTTGTGGCACCTTTCACCTCAAGTCTTTTCCATCTTCTTTTATCCAACATTTATATTGCCGCTGCTCATTCATAAACAAAAGCTCTACTCAACCGTGAGCTTGGCCATACACCAACAAGATAGATCGTACGAAGAGCCTTTGTCTAAGAGGTTCACATCAAACTGCAACAAAAAGTAATGAATCATTCTACTCTGTGGGCCATAAATCATTCAACCATTTCACAAGTTTCCCGAGCTAATAAAGAAAAAATATTGATCATGGTTAAATTTGATAAAAGAGTATAGTAATTTTAAATCTTTGAAGCTTTTTGTTAGATACATATGTTTGAAGTAATGGAAGACACTTATTTTTTCTTGATCTAGCTCTAACTTCCTTATAAGTTAATACTTTATAATACATTAGTGAACAGTTACGCTTCTTAAATACAAAAAATAGTTGTTTTATTAATACATATGACTATTTAATTTTTGAAAAGTTTGTCTAATAATTTAATAATATTGTAATATCACTAATTTTTTAAAATAAATTTTTAATATAAATTTTTAATATAACTATTAGGACCCCCCTTACCAATATTCTCACCTATATCATAACGTACAACCTTATAGCTCCTAGTGGTTATGACTTGACAATATTCTTTTGCGTTCAACTTAGTGTTTTTTTGTGAATGCACCTCTTTGCTGTTCAATCATTTGTTTGGTCAATTCTCGCATCCGATTCTCCAAATTATCGATGGAGGCATTAGTATTTTTTTCTTTGGCCATGGTCATTTGCATGAACTGGTTCAGAGTATCTTTAGTTCTTATCTTGATATGGTGGTTGGAAGGTTGTTGGTCTATTAGATGTCGTATCATCTTGCCTTCAATGTTGGTTATAACTTTGGTTAAACCTCAAGTTATTATTTTGTTAATAGTGCGGTGATCCTTACCTTTGTTGATTTCCCATGTACCGTACCTCTTAATATTGAGGAGGTAAACAATAATGGGTAGGGTGATTGCCATAACAAATGTCACACCTCATTACATGTTGATCATTATGAGAGTTTAGTTTCCATCTAATACTTACAATTGGCATCAGAGCTTAGTTTGGGTAAGTTACTCCCAATGATCCTAACACTTTTGATGAACTCTAACTCTTTTCTAGGAGAAGTGTCTCATATTAATAGACTTCAAATTTTTGTTGGAGAACATTATTCATTATGAAAAATCAGAATGAGAATCTTCATAGAATCCCTCGACTTAGATAATTGGGACTCAATAGAAAAAGGTCCATTAATACCAAGCATGATTGATAATGGATTTAAACAACCAATGCCAAAATGGTCATGCACCAATGAAGATAAAAATAGAGTTCAATACGACCTTAAAGCTAAAATCATTATTACATCGCCTCTAGGAGAAAAATAATTCTTTAGAGTGTTAAGTTGCAAATCTTCTAAAGAAATATGGGACACTCTAGAAATGATACATGGTACCGAAGAAATACAAAGGTCTGCAACAAACATTGAAACACCCATGTCAAAGCAAGACTCCACATGCATTGTATATAGAAAACCAAATCATGTTAAAGGTGCTTGTCTAGCCTTACATAATCAACATACTTTCAAAAGAAATAAGAACAAGAAGCATAGAAAAAATGTCGTATCAGAAGACAATGGCTCTAGTTCAAATGTAGAACTCGAAATTAAGGAGCAGTCACATATTTTCTTGACGGCTTCCTACAAATCAAACAACGAATATGACGTTAGTAACTCTGAACCAAATGATACATTTTCATGTGGTGAGTTACAAAATTATTTCAATGATTTGCATAAAGAATATGTTAACCTTTCAAAACTATTCCTATAACAGAGAAATGTGAAAAATGTGTTGCTCTTGAAACTAAAGTTTATGCACTAAGTTCTGAACTTAGCAAGTTAAGAAAGATCAATCACAATTTAGGCAAAATTATAAGTGTTCAAAGAAATATCAATTACTGAAGAATGATTACAAGTATAATCTTCATAAAGAAAATCTTGATCAACATTCTTTTTTCAAGTCTATATGAAATTTGCATCGAAAACAATCCACATGCTTTAATTGTAAAAATGCTTGCCATACGCCTAATTCATGCCATATCAGAAAAGTTGGTATTCTAACTGGCCAATATGATTGGGTTGAGAATGGTGCTAATTCCAAAGGACCCAATCCACATTGGGTACCTAGATAATCATTTTAATCTATTTTGCAAGAATGCTTGAAAGCTATAAGCAAAAATGTGACATCATGACAACGGTTGTTCAAGGCACAAAACATGAGATGATTCAATGATTCTATTGATAAACATCAAGAAACAAAGGTCTTGTTACCTATGTAGAGAACATCAAAATAAAAATCTTTGGTATAAGTAACGTATTTATTGTCTTTAAATCTAAGGCATGGTATGATTGTCTAATGAGATTTTGACTTGATAAAGGATTTACCAAAGTCAAGGTCAACACTACATTATTTACTAACAAAGTGTTGAAAGGGCGATTTATATTCGGGTTGCAAGTTAAGAGTGAGTGATGAGTTATTTTATTGAGTGATGACTTTATTTATTGACTCCCTTTCGGGTTCCATTTAACCATACCATAAAAGGTCGGCCACTTTTTATTAAGTTAACCATACCATTTCTTATGAAAGGTTGGTATCAAAGAATAAAAAGAATAAAGAATAAAGTTAGTAGTTTAACCATATCACTTCTTGCGAAGGGTTGGTCCACAATAAACCGTACCATTTCTTGTGAAAGGTTGCTATAAAGAATGAAAGAATAAAGAAATAAATAAATTGTTAGATGCGAAAAAAGTAAATGACTGAATGTAAATAAACAAAATAAAGTGTTAGCAGTTACTTGCGGAATGTAAATGACATAAAGTAAATGTTAGTAGCGAAAAATAAATGATAGTAACTAAATGTTAGCGGTTAGATTTATTAGTTCATCATTCTTTTATCGTTAGGTAACAATCTATTGATTGAATTGCACTTTTTGAATGTTGCTTTTATTCACAAAGTTACAAATCATGAATTGATTTGGACTTTTGTGAATAGACTATGTTTTCAACAAATAAAATTTATTGATAACACTTTACTATTCTACACTTGCATCTCTTTCAAGATGCAATTATAGTATAGTATAGGGTTATGTCAAACCACAAGGAATTGCTTAATAGAAATGTGATCAAATAAGAATATTATAGCAAAAATAATTATTAACAACTTTTTCAAAGGTTTTTGTTGTATATTGTTGCATAAGATGACAATAAATTGTAAACTAATATTTACAAATTCTTGGGGAGAAGTTTTGGTTTGAAAGATGGAATTATTTCTTAAAATAAATTGTTTTGAAAACATTATACAAGTTTTGTGTTATACTTTGCTTAATTCCATACACCATGTCTTAATCTTCCATGTAGTGTCCTGGAATAGTAAAGATGATTTTCAAACCTTGTATAATACACTAAACAATACCTAACTGCCACTTATCGGAGTAGGTTGTCACACCCTACTTCAGGCTCCATTAACATTATTTATCCCTGAATACAAGTTACTTAAAATAGATGCTTTGATATGGCAAGTGAACTAAGGTGTAGGTTATATTTCTTAGTTCACTTGTCAACACTTTAAAAAGAAGCATGTTTTGGATCTTTAAATCAAGTTTTAGGTGATCAAGCTAAATTCGCATGAGGAACTTTTTGAAGAATAAAAAATAACCAAAGGTAATAACTTGAACAAATAGAATTCAAAATATCATGCAAATGAAGTAAGGAAATAATGTTACACCATAATCTAAATCAATATGCAGGAGCATTAGCCATCTATCCAAGGATGAGATGTTTTTGGATCCAAATAAGATTACAAAATCAATTTTTGCATCCCATTTTCCAACTCCCTTCTCCTCTTGAATTCTAAGAAGAAACTACAAGAAATTAAGTACCTAAAAGGATTGGAGTCGTGGTCCCAAGTTTTTACAAAATGAGAGAATGTGTGGGAGAAGAGTTTTTTTGAAGAAGAGAAGTGGAGAATGAATGTATTGAATGCCTTGAAGTGCCTTCTATTTATAGTCTCCTGCCCATTTCCTAGCCTTGGATTTCACATGCCAAGCTATTGACCAAACCCTTCAGTAGCTTAGTGAGTTGCGTGAGGTTGACTCACCCAAGTTATGGTGAGGTACTTGGACCAACTATGGTGGGCTATCTCTGAAAAGCTAATGGAGGCCATGTGAAGTGAGGTCAAGCATGAGGTAATCCTTGCTTGATGGCTAAGTCAACTTGACCAACTTGATGGGTGCACACCGCTAGACGCCTATGTGGCACCGCTGAGCTGCCTGCTTGAGCATGTAGACTTGGCCAGGTTAGTGCTTGATGTTGAGTTTGCTAGGTGCTTGTCCAATCTAGCCAGGTGCTTGGTTCCAAGCTGGGAGATCCTAGTGCGACATTAAGCTGGTCGTTGAGCATTTGGCTTGTGTCGGGCTTGTGTCTAACCGTGTCATGCTTATGTCTAACCGTGCCTCGTTGGTGTCAGGTCACGCTATGCGTTCCTTTGATTCATGCCAAGCTGCTTAGTGAGTAGCTTCATGTTGCTACATGCTTTTCCAATTAGGCCAAGTTTGTTTAGTCATGCTTAAGGCTAAGCACAAAGCTTGCTACACCAAGCCTAAGCGTTTCATGTGCACATCTTTTTGGCCTATGTGGACACCTATTGGCTTGATTTTTATCTTGACCTTTTTCTTCTCTTTTTTTCTCCTAAAAACTTTACACGAAGAAATGGAAAAGAGGTGTACAAAAATATATAAAAACTATGAAAATTCATCTAAAAAGTGTTGAATTAAGGTGGTTTTCTATAGTTTGCATGGGATAAGTGCCATAAAAAGTGTATGAAAATTATGTATTTTTGGCACTTATCAACTCCCCAAACTTAAGACTTTGTTTGTCGTCAAAAAAATGGTAAAGCACATCCGAATTGATTTTGGATAATTTTTAAGATGTTTGACATGATTCCAAGTTTGCTTAAGCATGATCAAATTTTTCAATGAGATTTTTCAAGATTTGTGAATTTTAACACATAATGCTTCAAACATAAAATGCATTCTTTTGTTCATAAAAAATGTGTATCAAAACCTAAGGAAATACTTTTCAATCAAAAAGTATTTTTATGCACACAAGTTCAAAAATAGAACTTTTTCAAAGGGTGTAATGTTAGGTATCAGTGACAGAATACACCTAGA
>NW_017722479.1:0-4949 GCF_001865875.1 Lupinus angustifolius | reverse complement strand
GCAGTTGTTGAATGGCTCAATTACACAGCCAATTACAGATTATACAGAAATGATATAGCATATATATTTAAACACAAATGATCTTTATTTGGTAGTAATACTATATTCAAAATATCAGCTACAATAGGCAATTAAAAGCTACTTAAAACAATAATGAGATAAGGGAAAGAAACAGCCTGCAACGAGGTTTTATACTGCTTTGTTTTGCAGTCCACCGTAAAACTACATCTAGTCCTTCCCTCTGATCTGGGTGATTTTCTTCACTAAAATTGAAGGCAATGTATCTTACATACACACTTCCAATTACAAGACCTTGAAGCTACATTCTTGAATTCCCAGAACCTCTAAATTAGTTTGACCTTATCCAATCGCCTAGGAAAACCTTTCCTACGATCCAGCCCCAGCCAAGAGTATGTTCTAAACTCAAGACCTCCAAGTCTTGGTGAAGACTCTCTAATCTCGTTGGTGGTACGACACCAAGAGAGGACTTTCCTTGTTACACAAACAACCAGAGTAATGTGAAGCACAAAATAGCTCAAATATTACAAGAAAGAACAAGCTATAAACCCTATACAAATATCACAATTACTAAGAATATGTATAAGAATATAATCATGAAGAACATGTAATTTCTACCTTTAAGAAATCTCTAAACAGTAATGAAAGAATCATGCAAGAACAAGATAGAATGATGACCACATTTGATAATATGCAATGGATGACATGTTAATCCCTAAGCATAATACTATCTCACTCTAATCTCAGATACAATTCTCTCTGCCTATATGACATACAAAGTATACGAAAATATGCAACTTGGCAATTCTAAAATGAATGAATGAATGTATGAAGCATGGTGTAAAAACACAGTTTATATAGAAACGATGTTTTGTACCCAATTAATCGATTATGTTGCCTGTTAATCGACTAACAGGTTGTTAGAGAGTAACTGAATTCTGTTTTTCAGTTATCTGTTGAAACTCTTAATAACTGTTTTCTAGTTAACTGATTAAAGCTTCACTTAATCGATTAACCGAGATATTTTCAGTTAAGATTTTAATTGGTAAACTACCTATATGTTATGCTTATCAACTATACATGTTTTAACGTTATGTTATGCCTAAAATGCATAAATAACATGTATGATTAATGCATGAACATATAATAAACTAGATGGCATGTCTCATGTAAATGATATGATAGTTTTTAGACTTTGTGAGATTTGCATCTAGGTTTACCTAACCTATACTCAATAACTAAAACACATCTAAGACTATAGTCTAGACATGAAGCTCTTGAATCTTTGGCATGTTGATTTGTTGAGTTGTCTTTAAGCTTTCACTAATTCCTTTGTCTTCATCAAAACATAGGCAAGCTAAGTGCTCTCTTGACATATTGCCCTTTCAATCTCCCTCTTTTTTATGATGACAAACTCAATACCAAATTTTGTTATGATGCATAGCTTGAAGATAGATGATCACAAAATGCATGATTGTTGATTTCAAAGTTAAAGTGCATAGCTAGACAACGAAAGCTGAATATTATTTACAACATGCACACATTAAACAACAAAACAACCTTTCTCCCCCTTTTGACATTATCAAAAAGATAAACTAAATGAAATTTTTGTCAAAAGTAAGAAGAGATATGAAGTGAACTCAAAATGTAATTAATCAATTAGTGTTGGGAATGTAATTAGTTAACTAGTTAATGAAAGAATTGAACAAGTACACACATTTACCAACATTTAATTGATTAAAATAGAAGGTTAATCGATTATACCAACATAATACAATAATATGACATATTTAATGGCATGGAGGGTTATACATGAACCAATCAAGATTGGAATGATCAAGAATTTACATTATAGCATTCAAACAGTAGGCTGAATCAAACATAAGATATACATATAACCAAGCATGATCAAGAACCATTAAACATCCAATCATGCTACACTTGACATATATAAGCAAAATGAAACCACAATAGGAACGATTTAAGTTCAAATGGCAGGCATATCAAGTCATAAAACTGCAGCAATAGTAGATAGTTAGAATTACAATCCATAAAGCAAAGAGAAAATATGTCTCGAAATTACAAAGCAACATAAATCCTGAAAACTAGCCATATAGAAGGACTAAACCCAGGGCAATCTAAGATCTAAGGCCTTCTAATCTAGGGATGCAGAGGAGAATCTCTGTCATCAGGTATGGTCAGACTACTATCACCCCGGATGAGAAATCTCAGCTTCTCAAACTCTGCTCAAAACCTCTCATTTTGTGCCTCAGTAGTGTGCGGGACAAAGCTCCTCATAACCTGATAGTGGTTGTAGATGTAAGCAACCTGACGCTCTTCAAATTGTTCCAAATCAGTGTACTAGGAGTCCTTCAAAGATTGAAAGTATAAGTCCATTATGTTGTTCAACCTTTGCTCCATGGCATCCAACTGAGCTAATCCAAAGGATGATTCCTGCGGCACAGTTCCACATGGCTCCCCATGAGTTTCTACATTAGGCTGATCTGTAGTGAAATCTTCCTAGTATTGCCAAGTACTTCCATACTTGTAGATACCCATCTTATGGATAAGGCTTTCACCGACAAGGTGATCTTTGACAGAAGTCTTTGTGATGATGGTGTCAGATATATCAATATGTAGATAGTCAATAAATCTCGATATGAAGATACTGTAGGGCAGCAATTTGGGTTGCGATGTAGAGACATTATACATGACCTTCAAAATTTCTTCAGGCCAATTAACCATTATATTTTCCTTAACAACATACATGAATTTCAGATCATTGACAATAGGTTGTGCATGATTGGTGTTCCTCTGAATCAAGATGTATGCAATCAAATAATGAAGCAATCTATTTTCTACCGATAAAGAACCAGCTTTATATACCTGAGCAGCATCGAAATCATCAAGTCATTCACAGTCACCTAGGCTAACACCAGTTATGGATAAGCCACCCACATTCATAAAAATACTACTTTCCATCTCAAATAGATTTCCCGAAATCATAGACCAATATCTAACATCCTTATACCGAAAGTTAGTGTAAAGTTCCCTAATCAAAGTGGGGTACATATTACCCATTAATTCCAAAAACATTATAGCTCCCTAAGCCGACATACCTTGCAGAAATTCGAGATTCAGTTCCGCCATCTAGGTAAGATCAATGTACCTTATGTAGGTGGGTTTCCTTCCTAGAAATTTAGACAACCGAGTCTCCTGAAGTATGAGTGAGTAGTAAGGGTCTCCATGGTCGTACCTCACGTTTGGATTTGAAGATGAAGTAGTAGGAGGCCTACGAGTGCGATGAGCGATTGTCTTGAACCTCTCCGAACGTCCTCTTTCAATTGTTGATTGAAAACCGTGAGTAATGAGAGGAGAAGAAGGATAAGGGAAGGAACCTAGAGCTTAGGGTTTGGAATTGGGAATGGGATTTCTTGGGAAATAGAGAAACAAATTGGATGAATTGAGGTGCAAAAATGGGTAAAGGTGAGGTTTAATACTTCTATTAAACTAAGATTTCGAACTTGCTGATTGCATTTGAGATTTTAAGAGAAAAGGAGGAAGAAAGGGTTTGAAAACAAGGGCAAAAACGCTTCTGATTCTAATATATCTGTTGCCGTATTAATCGATTAAACAGTGTAGAAATTCCAAGTTTTCAGAAGAAAAATGAGCCCAAGTAATCAATTAAAATGGATCTTAATCGATTAAATTTAGTGAAAAATGACAATGTTTGCTGCTGGAACTCATTTTAATCGATTAAGAAGGATAGTTAATCGATTAACTGACATCAGATTTGTAGAATCAAGAGGTTTTTGGGTTTTAAAAGCATGCAAAGATTTCTAACAATTATCAAGTAGATTTTACTCAATCACATACATTTTCAGCTTGTCACACAAGATCGCGAGTCATAATAGGAATATAATGCATTCACTATTAGGTATCAATGGCTAAAATACACCTAGAAGGGGGGGGGTTGAATAGGTGTAGCGGTCAGAGTATCCGCTTTTCGCAAACAACAAATAATTCTGAAATAACCCCAGATTAATCGATTAACAGAGAAGGAATAATCGATTAACGCAAGAAATTTAATCGATTAAAATAGCTCAGATTACACAAACAGATTCAGTTTCTTGCACGACAATCAACTGAGATCGAAACAAATATACAGAGCTAGCAGAAATATCAGAGTTACAACAGTATAGTATACAAACAGATTATTACAATTAAAACAACTATACAAAGTAATCCATTAAAGCAATAAAGAGAGAGAGGGAAAGAAAAAGCTTGCAACAAGGTTTTTATCCTTGTTCGTTTGCGGGTCCACTTGCAAACTACATCCAGGCCTCCCTGCTGATCTGGGAGATTTTTCTTCACTATAATTGAAATAACATTATACAAACAATTCTTCCAATTACAACACTTAGACTCTTTCTTGAAACTAAAGAACCTTATCCCTTGGTCTGACTCCCTTCCTACCACCCAAGAAAACCTTTCTTGCGGTGTAGCCCCAGCCAAGAACCTATTCTTTCTATCAAGATCTCTAAGCTAATGAAGATACAACACAATCTCGTTGGTGGTAAGACACCTTGAGATTCCCAAAGTTACAACACTTTTTACAACAAAAACATAGAGTAATCTAAAGCAATTACAATGCTCAAATTAAACAATTAAGACCTTACTCTACAACTCTAACACAAGTCTCATATAACATGATAATGCATTAGTTAAAAACAGATTTTACAGAATATGAAATCTTTCCAAAAACATCAAGAAATGCATGAACATATGAGATGAAATGATGAAAAATTAAACATGAAGTACCTCTCGATCCTAAAGCATAGAATTCTCTCTTTTCTAATCTCACAAATGCAATTTCATATAGATGCAGCAATTAACACGAAATATGCTCTAACTCTCTTAAAATCTAACAT
>NW_017722478.1:0-1876 GCF_001865875.1 Lupinus angustifolius | reverse complement strand
CGCAGCTTATAAAGAAACCATTATGCAGCCCAGTTAATCGATTAAATCCTTGGTTAATCGATTAACGTGTTACAAAATTGTAATTGATTATGTTTTCCAAGTTTTCTGTTACAATAGCTTTTCAAAAACTTATGTTAATCGATTAAAACGCACCTTAATCGATTAACTGCATATTTCCAAGTATATTTTTAAATTGCAAAACTCAAATACGTTAGGCACTTAATTTATACATGTTCAACACTAAGTTTATGCCTAGGATGCACAGATTACATGTATTTATGTGATGCATGAACATATTATAAATGACATATCTCAAAACTAAAATGATTTAAAGTTTTATGCATATGAGACATGTATTGAGTTTACCTAAGCCTTAGACTCAACCTAAACTAATTACTAGTCTAAGTCTAATACCAATCTTGAGACTTAAGCACGTTTATTTGTTGATGATCTTCAAGCTCTTAGGAAACACAAGTTGTCCTCATCAAAACCAAAAAACCTAGTGAGTAAGCTTTCCAAAGTGCTCCTCTTGACATGCGCACATTCATTCACAACAAGTATACATTATGAAGCATAGAAGACATTAATCATGTGAAGCATTTAATAACATTTTTAGACGATTTTAATCAAGATAATTTTCATCAAGAATTCCAAGTTCTCTTTGAAGAACATAGAAGGTATCTCGTGAGAGAGGCTTTGTGAAAATATCAACCAATTGCTTAGATGTTTCAACAAATTTTAGCACACAGTCGCTTTTTTGTACATGGTCACGCAAGAAATGATGTCTAATTTCAATATGTTTGGTTCTAGATTGCAAAACGGGATTCTTGGATAGGTTTATGGCACTTGTATTATCACATTTTATAGGAACCTTTTCTAGGTTAAGTCCAAAGTCCTTAAGTTGTTGCTTCATCGAAAGGATTTGAGCGCAGCACACACCGACTGCAATGTATTCCGCTTCAGCGATGGATAAAGCAATACACACTTGCTTTTTACTATGCCATGCAACTAAGCAACTACCAAGTAAATGACAAGTCCCACTAGTGCTTTTCCGATCCAACTTACATCCCGCAAAATTGGAATAGGAATACCCTACCAAGGATAATGAGGCATCCCTAGGATACCATAATCCCATATTAGTTGTTCCTTTTAAATATCTCATGATTC
The DNA here is from genome assembly GCF_001865875.1 of Lupinus angustifolius. Lineage (NCBI taxonomy): Eukaryota > Viridiplantae > Streptophyta > Magnoliopsida > Fabales > Fabaceae > Lupinus > Lupinus angustifolius. The sequence goes on along the minus strand of NW_017722478.1, from coordinate 709 downwards.
ATTTTACAGGAGTATAATGTGAATCTTTAGGCAAAGCTTGAAATCTAGCACACATACAAACACTAAACATAATATCGGGGCGGTTCGCAGTTAAATACAATAATGAGCAGATAATCCCATGATATTTGGTTACCTCGATTTCTTTTCCTTTTTCATCTTTCTCTATATAGCTTGCAGACATCATAGGTGTTGAAGCCTCTTTACACTTTTCCATATCGAACTTCTTCAGTAACTCTTTGCAATATTTCGATTGATGAATGAAGATGCCGCTTTCCCTTTGTTTGATTTGAAGTCCAAGAAAGAAGGTCAGCTCACCCATCATCGACATCTCAAATTCACCCTGCATCAACTCAGAAAATTATTTACAAAGAATGTCCTTAGTAGATCTGAAGATTATGTCATCAACATGTATTTGACTAAAAGCACATGATTATCTAATCTACGAATAAAGAGGGTAATATCAACCATACCCCTCACGAACCCCTTTTCCAATATGAAAGAGCCCGATCTATCATACCAAGCTCTGGGAGCTTGTTTCAGGCCATAAAGGGCTTTTTTGAGCTTATATACATGGTTCAGATACGTAAAATTTTCAAAGTCGGGAGGTTGATCTACATATAACTCCTCTTGAATGTAGCCATTCAAGAAGGCGCTCTTGAGATCCATTTGAAAGAGCTTGAAGTTCATAATTGATGCAAATGATAAAAGC
>NW_017722477.1:0-3972 GCF_001865875.1 Lupinus angustifolius | reverse complement strand
GCCTCTAATCTGGCTATAGGAGCGTAGGTCTCATCATAATCGATGCCCTCCTCCTGGTTGTAGCCTTTGGCCACTAGGCAAACTTTATTTCTGATTATCAAGCCAGATTCATCCAATTTATTATGAAAGACCCATCTAGTACCAATCACTGGATGTTCTTTAGGCCTAGGGATCAAGTCCCATACATTATTACGCTCGAGCTGGTTTAACTCTTCTTGCATAACTATACCCCAGTGTACATCCTCAATGGCCTCATCGATAGTCTTAGTCTCGATTAGAGATAAAAATGCAACAAAGTTACAAAAGTTATGTAAAGAGCTACGGTTTACCACCCCTATAGTTATATCACTTATCACTTTGTCGAGTGGATGATCCTTCTTGGTCTTCCACGTGCTTGACAAGTCCTGATGCTCATCTTGTACAGTTTGCTCAGCTTCTGTTTCTTTGTCTTGGTCCATGTCCTTAGAGTATGCTTCTTCCAAAGCACTTGCAACATAATCAGAAAATACCTTCCTCTTCTCTTTTGGAGAAGATTCGTCAAAATGGACATGTACAGACTCTTCTACTTGCATTGAATATTTATTAAAGACTCGATAAGCTTTACTATGCAATGAATACCCCAAAAATATACCCTCATCAGATTTTGAATCAAATTTACTTAAGGCTCTTTTTCCACTATTTAATATAAAATACTTACACCCAAAATCATGAAAATGAGAAATATTAGGTCTACGACCTTTTAAAAGTTCATATGGAGTTTTTGAAAAAGTAGGCCTCAAGTGTATACGATTAATCACATAGCAAAGTTGTATGCACTGCATTTGCCCAAAAATATTTAGGAATCTTACTTTCATTTAGCATGGTTCTAGCAAGCTCCTCTAAGACTCAATTATTCCTCTCAACAACTGCATTTTGTTGAGGGGTACGAGGGGCCAAACATTGATGCATAATACCATATTTATTACAAAATTTATCAAATAAATGGTTTTCAAATTTGCCACCATGATCAGAACGAATATATACTATCTTATGATTAAACTTGTTTTGGATTTGCTTGGCAAGGTTTTTGAAAGACTTAAAAGCATCGCTTTTGGACGAGAGAATAATGTCCATATGAATCTACAGAAATCGTCAACGATCACTAAAGCATGAAAGCTACCACCAAAACTCATAACCTATGATGGTCCAAATAAGTCCATATGGAGAAGCTCCAAAGGTCTTGTTGTGGATATCACATTCTTTTTAGCAAAAGAGTTTTTAACTTGTTTACATCTTTGACAAATGTCACAAGTTTCTTGACTTTTAAAATCAAGTTTTGGAAGCCCATCAACCAAATTATTTTTAGACAATTTATCTAGATGCTTTATGTGAATATGAGCGACACGCCTATGCCAAAGTTAGATGTCATCCTTTTTGGATATAAAACATTTTGAAAATAGAGTAGCGACATCCTCCAGATTAACCATATACATATTATTTATACGATATCCGACAAACTTAAATTTATTAGATATATTGTCACGAATAATACAACACTTAGAATCAAAAGATACACGATTACCTTTATTGCATAGTTGGCTGATACTCAAGAGGTTATGTTCCAAACCTTCAACATATAACACATTTTTTATCACAGCCTGATATGAGTTGCCAATTGTTCTAGCCCGGTATGGTCACCAACATTCCTTGTTTTACTAAGCATAGTGTCTAACTTTTTTTGACACTTTGTGAGTTTTGTGAGTTTTTCAATTAATCTCAAATTTTCATTTTTCAAATCATCGCAAAAATCACAGACAGTTGGTTGACATAAATTATTATCAGCGCAATTGTATGCATTACAAGAATAGATCAAATCTAATGTTTCATTTTCCAATTTTAGTTCATTTAATTCTTTTTGTAATGAAATTATTTTTTTTTCATTTAGGAGGATTACTCTTTTCCTATTGGAACTAATCCTAGATAATTTCTTTAACTCATCACGCAATTCGACATACACATTATACAATTCCTCATAAGGAGGAGATATATACCTCGTTATTTGCCGCTTTTGAATTTGAGCAACATGCATCATCTGTTCTCGTCATTAAGAATAGCTTTGTCGTTTCCTCTTCATCTGAGGTGTTGGATGTCATGTCCTCATCTGGTACATCCCATACTATGTAAGCTTTCTTCAATTTGAAGTCCTGAGGAGTGCTGTTATCTGAATCAACCTTCTTGAGGTAAGTAGGACATTGGAACCTCATATGTCCTGGCTTACCACATTAATAGCAATTGAAGCACTCTTTACTCTTGCCTTTTCTGGTCGACTCCCATTCTCCTTTCTTCTGGAAACATTTGAAGTCTCCTTTCTTTAGAAATTGCCCGAATTTGCGTACGAGAAGGCTCAAAGATTTTTCGTCTACATCTGAATCAAATTCATCTTCTTTTTTCTCTTTTGTGGATTGAGACGTTGTTTCCTTGAGAGATATACTCTTATTTTTGCGATCTAATTCTTCATGCATAGTCAGGCGTCCAAGCTCCATTTTGTGCTCTTGAAGTTTTCCAAACAATGTCGCCAAAGGCGTAGAGTCAAGATCCTTTGATTCCATAATAGTTGTTTCTTTTGGTTGCCATCTCCTATCAAGACAACGTAAGACTTTGTTAGTAAGCTCTCCTTTCTTAAACAATTTATCCAAAGCAACTAAATGGTTAACTATATGAGTAAAACGTTTTTGCATATCACTAATGGATTCATTTGGTAACATACGAAATAACTCATATTCATGTGTCGAGGCATTCAGCCAGGCACGCTTGACTTCCCTAGTGCCTTAGTGAGTCACTTGTAAAGTGTCCCACATTTCTTTAGCACTTTGGCACTGTGAAACCCAAAAGAACTCATAATAGGATATGGTCGGTGTGATGATATTTTTGGCACACAAGTTATATTGAACCTTTTTGTGTTAATCATCGGTGCATAGACTTTTCGGTTTATCTTTCGGTTCATCGTCCACTAAATGTTGTGGAACCAAGGTCGTTGACTACGGATTCCCAAATATCCGAGTCGATGGCCTCTATAAAGATTTTCATGCGAACTATCCATTAGGATATCCTTCGCCACCAAAAATGGGAGGGCGGTTAATGAATGTGCCATCACCGCCAAAGGTGTTAGTGGAACCCATTTAATTTCCCTAACGGGTCACACAAATATGGTTGAGCTAGCACGACGTACTAGCTCTGATACCACTTCCTAGGTATCAGCGTCAAAGTACACCTAGAAGGGTGGGTTGAGTAGGTGTCGCGGTTCCCACTTACTGGTATTTGCACCAAAGCCCTATTCTGGAAAATCACCTAGTTAATCGATTAAAGCTATGACTTAATCTATTAAGTCGCACAGAATTAACAGTTGTTGAAAGGCTCAATTACACAATCAATTACAAATTATACAGAAATGATATAATAGATATATTTGAACACAAATAATCTTTATTTGACAGTAATACTATATTAGAAATATCAGCTACAATAGTAAAGTAAAAGCTACTTATAACACTAAAGAGATAAGGGAAAGAAACAGCCTGCAACGAGGTTTTTATACTGGTTCATTTTGCAGTGCATTGCAAAACTACATCCAGTCCTCCCCTTTAATCTGGGAGATTTTCTTCACTAAAATTGAAACCAATGTGTCTTACATACACACTTCCAATTACAAGACCTTGAACGCTACCTTATTGAGTTGCTAGAACCTCTACCTTGGTTTGACCTTACCCATTCACCTAGGAAAACCTTTCCTACGATCCAGACCCAACCTAGAGTATGCTCTAAACTCAAGACATCCAAGTCTTGGTGAAAACTCTCTGATCTGTTTGGTGGTACGACACGAAGAGACGACTTTCCTTGTTACACAAAGAACACAAAAAAAACAGAGTAATGTGAAGCACTAAAATAACTCAAATATTACAAGAAAGAACAAGCTATAAACCCTATACAAATCTC
>NW_017722476.1:0-9959 GCF_001865875.1 Lupinus angustifolius | reverse complement strand
TCTAAACATTAATGAAAGAATCATGCAAGAACAAGATAGAACGATGAACACATTTGATAATATGCAATGGATGACTTGTTAATCCCTAAGAATAATACTATCTCACTCTAATCTCACATACAATTCTCTCTGCCTATATGACATACAAAGAATACGAAAATATGCAACTTGGCAATTCTAAAATGAGTGAATGAATGTATGAAGCATGGTGTAAAAACACAGTTTATATAGAAAAGCTGTTTTGCACCTAGTTAATCGATTATGTTGCCTGTTAATCGATTAACAGGATGCTATCTGTTGAAACTGTGACAAATTGTTTTCACGTTAATCGATTAAATCTTCACTTAATCGTTTAACTGGTATCTTTTCAATTAAGATGTTAATTGGTAAACTACCTATATGTTATGCTTATCAACTATACATGTTTTACCTTTATGTTATGCCTAAAATGCACAAATAACATGTATGATTAATGCATGAACAATAATAAACTAGATGGCATGTCTCATGTAAAAGATATGATAGTTTTTAGACTTTGTGAGATTTGCATCTAGGTTTACCTAACCTAGACTCAATAACTAAGACACATCTAAGACTCTAGTCTAGACATGAAGCTCTTGAATCTTTGGCATGTTGATTTATTGGGTTGTCTTTAAGCTTTCACTAAGTCCTTTGTCTTCATCAAAACATAGGCAAGCTAAGTGCTCTCTTGACATATTGCACTTTTAAGTGTTTCACTTAATTTTCAACCATTTGATTGTAGTAATTTGAACTTACTCTTTGTCTCACCTATTCTCTTAAATGGCATATTAAATCAAGGATCACTAAGGTCTTGTTTTCGGTTGTAATGAGGCTAGACATGAAAAATCATGGTTTTTCTAGATAAGCAAATATGTTTCAAGAGAGCAACAATTTTCAAAATTTTCTCAAGGAAGCACTTATTTCTCTTCCAAAATTTCTTTTCCAACCTCTTAGCTTCTGAACCTTTGACTCTTTTTTGGCTTTTTATTTTATACTTTTCAATCTCTTTTTTTTCCAAGTTGTTTTACAACTTTTGTTATTTCTTTTTCAAGTTGTTTTACAACTTTTATTGTTTTTTTTTCAAGTTGTTTTACAACCTTTGTTGGTTAGACGTTTTGTCCATTTTGGTTCAACTATTGAAATAACAAATCTTGATTACTTCCTATCAATGTTATGCAATTAAGAGATTTAAAGACTCAAGCAAGTTTAATTAGACAAATCTAATGGTAATTACACTTTAATCCTCATGTGTTTGGCTCACTCCCTCACTAGGCTTAGATTTCCACTTTAGTTTCGAGAAATGTTTGCAAAAAACCATGTTACAAAAGTTTAAATTCCCTTGGCACAAAAATTTCTTGTTATGACATTATGCGATGTTTTCACAAAACGTTTAAGCTTATATCTCATTTTACTCGATGAAAGATTTAAAAATGTGCTTAGCAATTTTTAATCATACAACTTTGCCACCATGTTTCATTTAGCCAATTTCAATTCGGTTTTGAATTTTTTTGAGTTTTATGGACAAACAAATTACTTTTTAAATAAATTCACATCCTAAAATATCTATATGAAAATGAATAATTTCTTCAAACATTTACATTTGCATTAAACTATGTTCTCCTTCTTTAAATGATGGCTTGTCCTCAAGCCAATGAAAACAAATTGGTTTTAAGATGTTTGATGCATATGGAAAGTTTTGAAGAAATAAACTAAAGTTGAAGCAATTTAAACACACAACATAATTGAAACTAAATAAAGAGAAAACATAACGGAAACAACACTAACCAATCACTAGGTTGCCTCCCATTAAGCGCTCGTTTAACGTCAATAGTTTGACGACTATTTTTAGCTTGTAGAGGTTATTCTGATGCATTTCCGATGATGAAACATGATTCACCACCCAAGTCATTTGAGACTTAGGATCTTCCAATTCAATTGCTCCATATTCTTTGACCATCTGGTTTTAAATTTTCTAGGGAGCAATTTGAGTCTTGAGTTGAACAAAAGCACTTTTTGACCCTTATAAAAATCTTTTCTTCGCATTTGGAGTCGTGGAACTTTTTAGCCTTTTCTTTATAGAACCTTGAAGACTCATAAGCTGGGAACTACGTTTCTTCTAATTTATGAAATTGATCCTTCCTTTTTGTTCCTGCATCATTTAAATCAAAATTTACAAATTTAAGTGCCCAATAGGCTTTATGCTCCAATGCAACTGGTAAATGATAAGCTTTCCCATAAACTAGTTGGTATGGAGTTTGGCCTATTGGTGATTTGAATGCAGTTCTATAAGCCCATAAAGTATCATCTAAGTTTTGTGACCAGTCTTTTCTTAAAGATGAGACAGTTTTTTCCAAAATTCTTTTGAGTTCTCCGTTGGATACTTCGTCTAGCCCATTTGTTTGTGGGTGATAAGGTGAAGCTACTTTATGTCTAACATTAAAAATTCCAAGACCTTGCGTAATTGAGAATTTACAAAATGAGACCCCCCATCACTTATGAGTACTCTTGGTGTTCCAAAGCGGGTAAAAATATTCCTTTTAAAAAACTTTATATCTGTTTTTCCATCTGCTTTTGGTGTTGCTAATGCTTCTACCCACTTAGAAACATACTCATTAGCCACCAAGATATATTCATTGAGAAATGATGATGGGAAAGGTCCCATGAAGAGAATGTCCCATCAGTCAAAAATTTCAATTTCCAAATATTTTTGCAACAGTTTTTTCTCCATTATAATGTCCTCCATAGGCTGAATTATGGAAGTGCCATAAAGTTTTCTGAGCCTCTTTCGAATCAACACATCTTTTGATTATGTAGTCGGTTCCTTCTTTGAACAGGTATGGTTAATCCCATACATAATGATTGACCTCTTTGAGAAAATTTCGCCTTTGCTGATAATGGAAATGATGGGGAATAATTCCTAAGGCTTTATAATTGGCTCTGTCAGCAATCCATGGCGTGTCTTGAGTAAGAAATAGATTTTCATATGGCAACACTTCAAGTATTTCTTTTTCTCCTTTTGTGACTTCTTTGTTGATTAATCGTGACAAATGATTTGCCACGAGATTATCTTTTTCGCTTTTGTCACGGATTTCTAAATCAAATTCCTGTAAAAGTAACACCCATCATATTAACCTTGGTTTGTATTCATGTTTCTTTAGAATGTATTTGATTGTAGCATGATCTGTAAAAACGAAAATTTTTGGTCCCAATCAGATAACTTCTAAATTTTTCCTATAGCCTACAATTTGTTTTTATTTGTTTTTATTTGTTGCATAATTAACTTGTGCCACATTTATTTGTTGCATAATTAACTTGTGCCACATTTAAAACTTTGTTAGCATGGTGTATTTCATGGAATACCTTATCCCTCCTCTATCCCAGTACTGCACGTACTGCGTAATCACTAACATCATACATTAGTTCAAAAGGTAGACTCTAGTTAGGTGCAATTATGACAGGAGCAGTTACCAAGCACTATTTTAAAAACAAAATCTTTAAGGAGAAGATTGCAAATAGGCTTAGCTGTTTTGGAAAAGTCTTTGATGAAGCGACGGTAAGATCCTGCATGTCCTAGAAAGCCTATGATTCTTTTGACGTTTGTTGGTGGTGGAAGCTTCTCTATGACCTCAACCTTTGCTTTATCAACTTCTATTCCCTTTTCTGAAATTTTGTATCCCAAAACAATTCCTTTACTAACCATGTAGTGGTATTTTCCCCAATTCAACATCAAGTTGGTCTACATGCATCTTTCTAACAATGTTTCTAGATTTTTCCAGCATAAGTCAAAAGAATCCCCAAACACTAAAAAGTCGTCCATGAAGATCTCAAGGCATTTTTTTAACTAAGTCAGCGAATATGGCTAGCACGCATCTTTGAAATGTTGTTGGTGCATTACATAATCGGAATGGTATTTTTCTGTAAGCATAAACACCAGAAGGACATATAAATGCTCTCTTTTCTTGATCATGCGGATCTACATCAATATGGTTGTATCCTCAATATCCATCTAGAAAGAGTAGAAGGCTCGCCCTGATAATATTTCAAGCATTTGATCCATGATGGGCAAAGGGAAATGGTCTTTTCTGGTGGTCGTGTTGAGTTTGTGGTAATCAATACACACTCCCCAGCTTGTAACAACTCTTTTTGGAATGAGTTCATTGTTATCATTTCTGATTATCGTCATCCCTCCTTTTTGGGTACTACTTGAATATGACTAACTCATATGATGTCCGATCTAGCCTTGAATTTCACACGCCAAGCTGCTGACCAAACCCTTCAGCATGGGTTTCGTCAATTGGTCAAGTAGCTTAGTAAGCTGCTTGTGGCTGACTCACCCAAGCTATGGTGAGCTACTTGGACCAGCTATTATGGGCTATTTCTAAAAAGCTGATGGAGACTATGTGAAGTAAGGTCATGCATGAGATAAGCCATGCTCGATGGCTAAGTCAACTTGACCAACTTGCTGGGTGCAAACGGTCAGGTGCCTATGTGGCATCGTTGAGCTACCTGCTTGAGTAGGTTGACTTGGCCAAGTAGGTGCTTGATGTTGAGTTGGCTAGGTGCCTGTCCAATCTAGCCAGGTGCTTGGTTCCATGATGGGTGGTCCTAGTGCCATGCTAAGCTGCTCATTGAGTACTTGGCTTGTGTCGTGCTTGTATCTGATCGTGCCATGCTTGTGTCTAACCATGCCAAGTTAGTGCCAAGGTCACGCTATGCGTGCCCTTGGTCCATGCAAATCTGCTTAGTGAGTAAGTTCATGTTGTTTAAGGCTCTTCCACTTACGCCATGTTTGTTGAGTCATGCTTAAGGCTAAGCACAAACCTTGCCACACCAATCCTAAGCATTTCACGTGCACATCTTTTTGGCCTATGTGGACACCTCTTGGCTTGATTTTTCTCTTGGCCCTTTTCTTCTCTTCTCTCTCCTAAAACATTTACACAAAGAAATGGAAAATATGTGTACAAAAATAAATATCAACTATGAAAATTCATTTAAGAAGTGTTGAATTAAGTTGGTCTTTTAAAAATAAATATCAACTATGAAAATATCAACTATGAAAATTTATGAAAATTAGGTACTTTTGGTACTTATCATAAAATAGATCATCATACTCTACTTGTTTAAATATATTCTGATGATATTATTTTTGGTTCTACTAATGATCTTTTGTGTAGTAAATTTGGTAAAAGGATGCAAGAGGATTTTGAGATGTCAATGATGGGAAAGTTGAATTACTTCCTTGGACTTGAAATCATACAACTCAAGGATGGTAATTTTGTGAGTCCATCTAAATAATGCAGGGATTTACTGAAATGCTTTGAAATGGATTGTGTAGTGACTTCGGTAAAATGATGTCAGAGGAGTTTGAGATATCCATGATGGGAAAATTGAATTACTTCCTTGGACTTCAAATCAAATAGTTGAAGGATGATATTTTTGCTAGTCAATCTAAATATTACAGGGATTTGCTGAAAATGCTTTTAAATTGATGATTGCAAACCAATTGTCAGTCATATGGGTTCTAGGACATACATTGATACTGACGAAGTAGGAAAATCTATTGATATCTCAAAGTATCGAGGTATGATTGGTTTCATACTTTAACTTACTACAAGTAGAATAACATTAGGTTTAGTGTCTATCATTGTGCATGTTATCAATAAAAACCAAAAGAGTCACATCTTACTACCGTTAAAAGAATAATGAAATATTTAAAAGGCACACCTGATGTGAGACTATGGTATCCAAAAGGAAGTCTATGTGACTTGGTGGGATACTTGGATTCAGATTTTGCTGGATATGAAACTAAGTGGAAAAGTACAAGTGCTACTTGCCATATTTTTAGGAAATGCATTATTCTCATGGTTCTTGTAAAATGCAAGCATTTGTTGCTCTAAGTACTATTGAGGCATAATACATTGAAATAGGTAGTTGTTGTTCCCAAGTGTTATGGTTTAAGCAACAATTATGAGAATATGGCTTGGACTTAGGCTGCGTTGCCTTGAAATGTGACAATACTAGTGCTATAAACCTCACAAAGAATCTGGTGATGCATTCGCGAACTAAGCATATTGATATAAGGCATCTCTTCCTTAGGGATCAAGTCCAAAAAAAGATGTACTCTTGGAATTTTTTGATACACATGACCAAATAGCAGACATCTATAATAAACCTTTGGCAAAAGAAACATTTTATAAGATTAGACGAGAATTACACATATTTGATGAAGCTTACTTGTCCTAAATATTTTTATAGGCTTACATATTTGCTTCATTAGAATTATCTTATGCCTACTTATGCTTTAAATTTTATTAAATTTCATATTTTTGGGTTATGTAATTGATTCCTACACTTGAGTAACCGATTACCATGCATAAGATAGCCTGAGGATTACTAGTTGAGTAACTGATGAGTAACCAGTTACCGGTTACTCGTTGATTAAATAGAGTGGAATTTATGAAAACTAGGTATTTTTCATTGATGTAACTGATTACTCTATTTAAATGAATTCCTCCATTTTTAGAAACTTCATCTTCTTCCTTCAACCCTCTCCAAACCGTCGTGACCCCTCGACTTTGAAAAACCTCTATTTTCAACTATTTTGAGTGTTTTCTTAGTCGATTCAATCACATTTTCAATTCTAAACACATTGCAGCCACCTTTTTCGTGTTTAGAGCCCTAAATAAAAATTCCTCATTTTTTCAAAACCTCAAAACCTAGAAATTTCAAACTTCAATTTCAAGGCTTCTATGAAGACTAAGAAGCGATGTACCAATATGTCACAAAGGAAGTAACAAACTTCTTCTAAGGCTAATCAATTGGATTTGGAACCACTTCTTGCAAATGATGAACAACAAAGAGTGTTGACAAAGCATTTCTACAGAGACCCATCTATGCTCCTATGTTTGGTAAGTTGCACTTGTTCGAGTCTGATGATTTCATTTTCCCCAACCTTTGTAGGCAACAAAACCTTTTCAATTTTTGTGAAGAACATTGTGTCTACTACCCTGAACTTGAGAGGGTATTTTACTTCAATTTGACCTTTAATAGGAATAATATCTTTTCCTATGTCAAAGGCAAGGAGATTGTCTTAGACTTGAAAACCTTGAGTTCAATTTGCTGTAACATAAATTTCATAGGAACAATAGTAGAATTAGGCTTTCAATGTGATTTAGAAGGGTATACCAAAAATGAATTCTACTACTCTAGGTGTAGATTTTCTACATGGGAAATTGAAATACGTAAGCAAAGGGCCTTAGGTGAAACTGTGAAGAGTAGAGATATCTTCTTTTTTGGATATCTCAATCTTGAAGACTGTTTGCTTCATTACTTTATCATTTATTTTATAGTTCCAAAATTTTAAACCATTCCCAAATTAGCGATATGGAACTAAAACCGATGTATGATCTTAATCATAACATTCTGATTAACTGGACTTTGATGGTAATGAGACATGTGTACTTTTAGAGATACTCAGAGCCCCTTACCTTATGTTATCATCAACACTGCCATACTTGAGCATTTTGGTGTTTCAACTATTGGGGAGTCCAAGATTGCACTAGATGCTCAAGATAGGAAGATTGATGTGGATGTAATCTACAAGATGGGATTCTTTCGAGACCCCATAGTTATGATATACAAGCATCAAAGTGATCAACAGACTACTCCTATAGAAAACCCTCTACTGATCTTCCTACACCGCAACTCTCTGCATTCTATGTTGAGTCATCTTCATCTTCTTTCATTCCTACCAATAAGATGATAATGGATGAGTTATTCTCGCTTCGAGGCTATATCACCACACGGATGGATGCCCTTGATGCTTCGAATCAACAACTCCAAGTGGAACTTTGATGTTTATCAAAATGATTGGATTACATGGATTTAGACGATGATAGTGATGCACCAGAATCTTAGAGTAGTTGTTGTCTAGGATATGCTTGATGTTCCTTTGATGTGTTGTTACTGAAATTGTTGGATTTTTTTTGTAATCTTTGACTCTCATTTATGTTTTTGCTATGTAGGAACCTCTTGCTATTTCAATGACTATGATTTTATGATTCAAATGGCTTATATTATCTCATTGCATTTACATTATGGGGTTCTTATTTTTTTAATGGCCTTGTCTTATAAATAAGACATTATCTTGTACCCTTTTGTTGTATATATATGTATATATTGTGCTAGAAACTTGGCTATTCCTTCTTTTTGATGAAGTCAAAAGAGGGAGAAAAGTTGGAGTTGTGTTTTCTGTTTAAATCTTTCTAGGCGCATACTTAAAATCAAAGGGGAGTATACAAGATAGGGGGAGCATACTCAAGTCAACCATGTCATATCTCTTGAGATATGCTAGTCTCAAAAAACTCCACTTCCCAAATGATATTGGTTTGTCATCATCAAAAAGGAGGAGATTATGAAGAGATCTTGCTCCTGACCTTGCCACCGTTTTGATGAATACACTAAGATCACAAAAATGAAGAAAAATGAACAAGACTTTGATGACATAGAAGATCAAGTTAAAGACAAAAAAGAGTTAATAGGTACTTCTATCCTTACGCTCTAATTATGTTTAGTAGCAATGATGAAGAAATGGAAAAACTATTTTGAAAATTGTTAGAAAACTCTTAGAGAAAATAAAACAATTTTCAAAATGATAAGTAATGGATTACTTGACCTGAGTAATAGGTTATTAAATCTAGATAACATGTTACTTGAACTGTGTAACAATGAGTATCAGGTTAGTGGGACTGCATTATAGGTTATTTGACTGAGTAATAGGTTACCCAACAAAAACAATATTGTGTAACCGATTACCGTAAGCTGTAACCAGTTACTCAATGAAACATATTATTTGGGTAATCGATTATATGCATCGATAACCAATTACGTAGTGCTAATAAACCAGATTCTCAAATTCAAACTCAACAACCTTCATCCAAACTGAATGGGTTTCACTCCAATCGCGTGCTACCTTCTCATAGGGGAAGCCTATTTAAAAGCATTGAATCACCCATTTTGTGACACACATGAAACACACAATTCACACAATTTGCAGATAAAATTCTCTGCACTTTTCATTCTACTATTGTTCCAAACTTTCAGAAATTTTATGAAGTTGCATTGAGTATTTGTTATAAAGTTTTCCAAACATAAACACATTCTGAGCATTGTATACTAAGTGAATTAAGAGCAAGAGGATGGCAAGTTATAGAAATTTTATATCATGTAAGGCAATCCTTGAGCTAGAAAGATTTCTTCAAACCTTGTTGTAAAGCTTTTCATCACAAGGGTGTGGTGAGAAGGGGATGAGTGAACTTGGAAAGGTTGCTTTCCAAGGGTGTGAGATATAAGTGAGTGAGTGTTGAAAGATTTTATTTGAGAGGAGGTTTTCCCCTCTTAACAAATTGTCCCCGGTAGCAGCGCCAATTTGTTGAAAGGAGAAGTTTCCTCTTCTCAGTGTGTTTTCCTTTATTTTGTTAAGTAAGTGAACTCGGTTTTATTCTTTGTTCGCCATCTCGGCTTTGTTGAAATAAATTCCAACGCCGGTATAATGGTTTCAAGAATATTGCAGTTACAACTTACTTCTAATAATCATGTGAATAAGTTATTCCTTCTTTGCCCCATCTCGACTTTGTTAGAATATATTCTAACACCGGTACAATGGTATCGAAGCAATCCCCTATTACATAATTATTAAGTACCATTGAATATCATCTCGGTTTTGTGGAATAAATTCCAACACCGGTTTAATGGTATTCTAATGTACAAAAGTGATGAATAGTTAGTTGTTAGAAACAAATAAATAAATAAAGAACAAAAGAATAATAAAATTAGGTGACCTTTATTTATTTACTCCATTTCGGGTTCCTTTTATTAACAAACCAAACTTCTTCCTTAAGGAAGGTTGATATTAAAGAATAAATAAATTGCGAAATGTA
>NW_017722475.1:0-425 GCF_001865875.1 Lupinus angustifolius | reverse complement strand
ATATGAATATGTCAATGCACAAATAATGAGTAAACATATTTTGGTGGTTTTTGTTTTGAATTGATTGCACATAAACATTTAGCAAGAAATATAAACTAAGTATTAACAAATTCTTGAGGTGACAAGATCATTTTCAATGATGAAAATATTTCTCAACTTCTTATTTTTTTTGAACTACTTAGACAAGTTCTTATGTTTTACTTTGATTAACTCCAAAAACCAAGGTCTGAAATCCTCCTTTTAGTGTATGTCCTAAAAAGGTAGAATGATGGTCACTTTTATTCATTAGTAAACAATACTACATCCACGAAGAGACTAGGTTGTCACACCGTAATATTGGCTACTCTAATATTTAAGTAGTAATGAATATAAGATCTTAAGAAAAACATGCTTAACTTGGCAAATAAACTAAGTAGTACAACTAC
>NW_017722474.1:0-10021 GCF_001865875.1 Lupinus angustifolius | reverse complement strand
CTAAAAAGAGCATTAAGAACTTCTCAAACAAATAAGATTAACCAAAGCAGCAACTTGAATGATTAAAATTCAAATTTAGAATAAAAGAAGAAGAAGAAATGCATAACCAACATTCAAATGAAATTGTTAGGAGCATGAACCATCCATTCAAGGATTGGATGCTTTTAGTTCCAAATGAGATTACAAAATGGATTTTTGCATCTCATTTTCCTTCTCCTTTCTCCTCTTGAATTACAAACTAAAAACTATTCTAAGACTAGCCTAAAAACTACCTAAAATGAGAGGAAAATATGGAGGAAAGAAGAGGAATAAACTAGGAAGAATTTAGAATGTATGTACAATGTTTACAAATGAGAATTTCATACCTTTGTATAGGCCAAGGTGCTGGGTGCTCAACTGCTTCTTTGCACCGCTCAGCAGCTGACCAAATCCTTCAACATGGGTTTGGTCACTTAGTCAAGTAGCTTGGTCACCTCCTTAAGCTTGACTCACCAAGGCTAGTTGTGAGCTATGGGACCAGCTATGGTGAGTTACTCTTGAAAAGCCTATGATGGGCTACTTGATGTGAGGTCATGCATGACTTCATGGTTTCTTGATGGCTAAGTTAATTCTGGGTGCACATCGCTCAGCACAGATGTGGCACCGCTAAGTTGTCTTCTTGAGCAGCTTTGACCGTGCTGACTGAGACGTGGCTTGGTGCTTGTTGACCTGGTCACGTGTCTGATTCACCGTTGAGCACACATGTAGCACCGCTGACCTTCCTTCTTGAGCAGCTTGGGCGTGTGCCAGGCTTGTGTCTGATCGTGTCAAGCTTGTGTTCTGACCGTGTCGGGTTTTGTCTGGTGCTAGGCTGAGCAGTCAAGCAGGTCCACTAAGCTGTCTGCTTGAGAAGATTGGTCTATGCTAGGTTGGTTTGACTGAGCCAGGTTGGGTCTGACCGTACTTGTGTCCAGGTCAGCTCAGCGTAGCTTGGTCCACGCTAAGCTGCTTCCTTGAGCACCTTGAGTTTGACTTCTTTTTCTTCTTGGACCATGAGTCTTTATTCTCTTTTCTTTTTTCTTTCTAAATCTTAAAAAACACATTAAAGAGAAATACAAACACAAATATACAAGATTGTGATATTTTATCTATAAAGTGTTGTTTTTAAGTTAGTTTTTCCAATTATGCTTAAGATAAGTGCCATAAAAGTGTATGAAATTTAGGTATGTTTGGCACTTATCAGTGAGTAATGTACAAGGTATCTCGGGGAGAGAAATTGTAATTGATACTCATAATATCAAGTAAAGAAATCTCTAGTGCTACAAGAGTACTAGACATAGCATTCGATGGACAAGAAAGTGAACCAGTATAAAACACTAGTGCACTTTCTCTCCTCTTTTTATTATCTCATTTTGACTGCTTTAACTTGGTGATTTTTCTACACTATTTTCGCTGCTACATATTCTAATTTTATAGCAGAATTCACCCCTCTCTTAGTTGTCGTCTAATACTTACACAAAATTCAGCAACTGCAAGGGCATGTCAATTTGTCAAGAGAATTAAAACAAAAAAAGTAAAAACGAAAATTAAAAACTTAAAATAACAAAAGTTGATGCTATGCTTTGTATCTTGACACAAGTCCCTAGCGATGGCGTCATTTTTCTAACCGGAAAATTGGTGAATTAAATTATCAAATCGAGTTGTCACAAACAAGTATAAAAGATTGTCGAATCCATCAGGACTTGCTTAATACTAGCCTTTCAACCAAATATTGCTATTCTAAGTTGGTTTCAAATTGGGTTTGATTGGTTTGATTATAATAATCACTAACTAATGATTGGATTAACCTATTTGGAATAAAGATGTCAGGATTGAATACTACTATTCACTATCAATACACACTTTATTCAAAAATACTTATTCATATAACCATTATTCTTTCATAACAATGGACCTCAATGGTACTAAAAACTAATGTCTTACTCAATTTAGTAGCTCATCAAATAAAGCTTTATGTCTAGCAACTCTATTCATAAGACGAAAACTATGATCCAAAAAATACACCTCTATGTCTAGTAGTTGTGTTTATGAAATTGAGTTTTAATGCAAGACCTCAAAAGTACTAATCACGAATCTCTTCGTCTTATTAGTAGCTTACTAGTATATAGCTCTATGTATATTAATTGCACTAACAAGATGAACATTTATGAACCGTTAACACACCTCTATGTCTAGCAACTATTAACAAATTTGAGGGTTATTTATGTTCATGTGATTATGTTTAGCAATCATATCAACACATGCACAAGTGTGACAAATAAGTATAAATCTTGTTTAGCAATTATACCAATAAGATGACTTGACATATTCAGAATTAAAACAAGGATTTCATCACACATTAAAAATTACAATTTCAAACAAAATGATTTCCAATTGTAAATTAAGCATTAAGCACAAAATCAACTCATAAGAATCAAAACATAATAAATAAGTATAAATTCGAATCAAGACCATATTACATTCAATCCCAAAAAGGAAGATCTAAACTATGCATTGTCATGGTAACTATACAAAAGACAAAGATAAATTATATTCATAGCAGAAGAGATTACCAATTCAATGAGCATGAATTAGCTCTTGTAGCATGTCCTCCTTGTTTCCACATCTTAATTTGAGCTAAACTAGCCTAAGTACTAAGGAAATTTCGAGTAAAAAATGATGTGCTCAAATGTGTGTCTTGAGTATCCAACTTGATCCCATTTTAAAGAGTCTGAATCATGCCATTTTCACCCATAGCAAAGAATTCATTAGGCGCGATGCTTTCTGGCTGAGCCTCGACCTTTTAGCTAGTTGGGTTGCACTGGGCATAATTGCCCAATTTCGCTTGGCGCATGCTTTTCGATGGGTGGTTTCATAACAGCAGTTATGCTAACATTTCTCCATGATTTCACCCACGATAGGGATTGCGCTAGGCATGGCTTTTGAGCGATGCTATTTTTGCCCAACGCAGGGATTATGCTCGACATAGCTTCATTATCATGTTAAATCAATTGGGCTTGACTTCTATGCAGGACTTGAGTTGTTCTTGTCTGGAAACTTGACTTTTTCATTAATTCCTTTGGTTTTGGCCTACACAACAACTGTAAAATTAAAATCCATAAACTCACATAAAATGTTAAGCTTTAGGGTCAATTTGTAAATAATTGGACTAAGTCATGAGTTAAACTGTCATAAAAGTGATGGTTCAATTGTAATATCTTGGTACTTAAAATACGCATACTTTACAACATTAAATATGCTTAACAATAGTTTATACCCATGTAGACGTCTAAGTGCATTATACTTTTTTATCACCATGGTGGTCATTTTATGAGAGACAATGATGTGAATGTCCAATATAAGTGTGAAAGGATGAATAGGTTGCCACCTATGGATATGGACTTTGTGAACATTAAGGATATGAAGATAATATTCATTCAGTGCAGCTATCATGACTATAAATCTATGTATTAGCTTAACCCCAAATATTCTTGTTTGGAAATTGTTTTAATGCCAATACAAGAGGATAAAGATATTATGACATGGTTGATGCATTGCTGGAATCAAAAAATGTCAATGACAGTGATAATTATGACATGCACATATACTTCAAACATCGAATATTGGATGTTGACCATACTAAATTTGTGCTTGATCCCTCTTACAGTGATGATTTCATTCACAAACCTTCTCCAATTACTAACATGAAAGATTATAGTGATGTTGAAATGAGTTGTTTGCTTGGAGAACATGTAGCTAAAGTTGTACCTCAGTTTGTAGCAGAAGCATTTGAAGCACTTGAAAATGTACGTGAATTTGCATCTGAAGATTTACTTGAAGCACCTGAAAATGTACAAGAAGAAGTAGTTGAAGAAAGAAGCACTAACTAGAAAAGAACCTTAGATAAGAGGGAATCAACCCAAAATAAGAAGTCAACCCCAACGAAGAAGGATAAAACCCCAAAGAAAAAAGGATACAACCATAATGAAGAGTTTAGTCAATGAAGGACATCAATCTCATGCCTCTATTGAGGAACATGAATATGCATCAAATAGTGAATAGATGCAAACTCTTATTTTCAGTGATGATGAAGGACATGCATTCAGTGTGTACCCCTGATTTACCACCTTTGTTTAATATATTGTTTAAATGCCTTAATGCATGTAAACAAGGTTTCCAGAGTGGATGCAGACTTGTGATTGGACTGTGTGGGTGTTTTTTGAAATGATACTATGAGCTATAGCTCCTCTCTACTGTTAGATAGGATGCTAATAATGAATTTTATATAATTGCATATGATGTTGGTGATTCAGAAACCAAGGATTATGGGAAATGATATCTAGGACTTCTTGAACATGCTTTAGGTTCCTAGACATGTATGACTAAAATTTTATGTCAGGTAAATAGAAGGGAATGGAATCTACCATTAGTGAGGTTATGCCACATGCACATCACATAAATTGCGTACATCATATTTGGAAAAACTTTATCAAATATTTTAAGGACAATGAGCTTAGAGGATTTGTCTATGAATTAGCCAAATGCACAAATAACAGTTGGTGAATTTAACGATGGTATGAAAAAAATTAAAGGACAAACATCTAATGGCATGAACTTATTTGAACAATCTTGACCCTAGCTTACGAGTGAAGGCAGATTACAACATTGGCTCAGAGTGGATGATATCACCAACATGTGTAAAGTATAGATTGCACAAATAGTTGAATACCATGATAAGCCTATTTATCTATTTTGGAGGAGTTGAGATGCTAATTTATGAGAAGGATGAAACAACACAAGATAGCTATGAGGAATTGGGAAGGGAAGTTGCTACTTATCCAACAAAGAAGTTTGGAGAAAATAAAACTTGAAAATTTTATGTGGAAAATAACATGTATTGGAAATATTGACAGACAAACATATAACATAAAACATAGTTTAACTATGTTGGGGTTATTTTCGCAAACAAAACTTGAACATGTAAAAAATGACAACTTATTGGGCTACCTTGTGAACATGTTATTGTAGCAATTACATTCAACAATGAAAGTCTAAAAGACTATATGTATCACTAGCTACCAATGGTGCTTCCAATGCCAGTTATTCATATGTTTTTAACTCATTTAGGAATGAGGAGTTCTGAGTTACTGAAAATCAGAATCCAAAACCAAATCCAAGAAAGTTGAATAGGCCAGTGGGAAGATCTAAAGGTCCAGGGAATGATAAGAAAAAAGGTAATAAGAATGAAACATGATTAGAAGACATGCAACTCAAATTACTTCAAACATAATTAATATAAAATCCTAGGTGTATGTCAATAATATTCATCATATTAAATATTTGTTAAATGACATTGTATAATGATTTCTGTAGGAAATTCAGGTTGACTCATCTAAAGTTGGAACTGGAACACAACCTGGAAATCCACCTAGTGTGAGATATTTATTGATATTGGTAAATACCAAAACTAGGGATTTAATAGGGACACAATATTCTCTTTAGGTACTAAATTGTTTTGTTATAATTGTTTTAGTTTGAAGACGACACCACATGTTTTAAGTAGCTTGGTGTGGACAAACAGGACCGCCCAGATTACCTAGCACCAACATGACTAGGTCAGACACAAGCATGGCGCAGTTAGACTCAAGCATGGCACAAGCCAACCTACTGAAGCAGGCAACTCAGCGTGCACCTGGACCGCCCAGCCGGGAACCACACACCTGGCAAGAACAGGACAAGCTGCTCAAGCAGACAGCTAAGCGGTGCCACCTAAGCAGCCAGGCTGGCTAGACCCATAAAGTGGTCAACTTGATTTGGCCACCAAGCAATGATGGAGTCATGCATGACCTCACTTGACAAGGCCTATGAGCACTTATCTGAATAGCCCACGATAGCCTGGTAAAGTAGGTCACAAGTAGCTTTGGTGAGTCAACAACAAGCAGCTGACTAACTTACTTGGCCAAGGACCAAACCCATGATGAAGGGTATGGTGCGCCTAGCATGGACCAAGAGGGCTAGGCGGTGACCTAATTTCCTATAAATAGAGGCCCTCTTCCACCATTCAAAGTAAATTCCATTCTTCACTTCTTCTCTCCAAAACACTTCTCTCTAGAATTCTTATACTTTGGGGCCACGATTCCAAGCTAGCACTTAGGTAAATTTTCTAATTTTCCCTTAGAAATCAAGAGGAGAAAGGAGTTGGCAAATGTGATGCAAAAGTTAATTTTGTAATCTCATTTGGTTCCAAAATCATCTCATCCTTGGATAGATGGCTCATGCTCCTATACATTGATTTGGATTATGGTATAATGTTATTTCTTTTATTCATTTGTATCATCTTCTGAT
This sequence comes from Lupinus angustifolius, assembly GCF_001865875.1. Classification (NCBI taxonomy): domain Eukaryota; kingdom Viridiplantae; phylum Streptophyta; class Magnoliopsida; order Fabales; family Fabaceae; genus Lupinus; species Lupinus angustifolius. The sequence goes on along the minus strand of NW_017722474.1, from coordinate 3,658 downwards.
TGCAATATATTCAAGTTATTACTTTTGGTTGATTTTGATTCTTTAAGAAGTTCTTAATGCGGGTTTAGCTTGATCACCTAAAATTTGATTTCAAGATCCAAAAATGCTTCTTCTTATGGTATTGACAAGTGAACTAAAATGTATAACCTACACCTTAGTTCACTTGTCATTTCGAAGCATCTATTTTAAGCAACTTAGTGTATTACATAAGGTTTGAAAATCATCATTTTCATACTAGGACACTAGATGGGGGATTAAGACTTGGTGTTTGGAATTAATCTAAGTATAACACATAACTTGTCTAATATTTTCAAAATTATTTGAGTCTAGAAATAATACCATATTTCAAACCAATTTTCTCCTCAAGAATTTGTGAATATTAGTTTATATTTCTTTGTTAACTTTTTATGGAACATAACACAAAAATCATCAAAAAGTTGTTAATCATTATTTTTTCTATAATATGCCTATATGATTTTCTTCTATTAATGCAATTCCATTTGGATCAACATAATCCTATTCTATACCACAATAGAATCTTGAAAGAGATACAAGTGTAAAATAGTAAAGTGTTAACTTCTAAATTTTATTTGTTCACTAAAGATTTCTGAAAGCATAAGTTCAAACCAATTCATGGTTTGTAACATTGTACATATGAATAATATGCAAAAAGTGCAATTCAATTAATGGATTGTTACTTAAACAATAAAAGAATGATGACTAATAAATCTAACCGCTAACATTTACTTTTTGTCATTTATTTTCCGCAACTAATATTTAGTTTCTGTCATTTACTTATCCGCAACTAACATTTATTTATTTCTTTATTCTTTTATTATTTATACTAATCCTTCAAAAGAAGTGGTACAGTTAACTGCTAACTTTATCCTTTTGTTCATTTTATTATTCTTCGATACCAACCTTTCGTAAGAATTGGTATGGTTAACTTAATAAAATGAGACCGACCTTTATGGTATGGTTAAAGGAACCCGAAAAGGGAGTAAATAAATAAAGTCACTAATTAAATAAATTTTTCATCACTCATCACTCTTAATAAACTTGCAAGGGCAACCCTAATCAGGTTGTCCCGAATATGGCTTTCAATAAATTGGCATCGCCGCCGGGGAATTGCTTTTTAAAAGAAATTTTTTATATAGTATATCATGTCATTAATAATTGTGCATAAAATTTCTATTTTTTACTTTTGTACAAATTTAATTTTTAATTTGTATAAAAATGTAATTTACAAAACACTATAAATCAATTTCTTTTTCTTACTAATATTTCATTGGAAATAGACAAATTTCCTTTGCATGTTTTTATTTCAGGAAAATGGACCAATATTTGGAAATCCAAACTAAAATCAACAACTTCATAAAGGAGTTTCAACAGAAGCTTAACAAGGTGCACCAAAAGTTACAAGAATTGCCAAATCATCTGGAGAAGGCAAAATAACAAAACATTTGGTGTCACAGTTGAGCTAATCAAAAGCCAGTATATTTCATCAACAACCAACCACCATCTCACCAATCTCAAAAAAAAACTTGAGGAAATACTGGAGCAATTCATGTAGAGACCAACATCAGGCATCAAAAGATCACAAATGATGCCATCAAAAATATGGGGTACCAGACCAGGCACATAGTTGAACATTATTCAGCTATTTCAGAACATTGTGATAGTATTACCACCAGAAGAGAAAAAGTGGTGGGAAGGGTTATGGAAAAAGAACAAAAAAGAAAGAGAAGAAGAAAAAGAAACTGAAAAGTAAAAATGTGTACATAAAAAATAGATGTACTAGAAACTAGCGGGGTGCAAAAAGAAGAAAAACTATACCCGCTAGTTCATTAAAAAATACCCTATCCCACAGCTTCATCAAAAGCCAAAAAGGAAGAGCAGTTTGCTCGGTTCATAAAAATCTTCAAGTCATTAGAAATCAATTTTCCATTTGCCGAAGCCTTGGAACAAATGCCAACATACTCAAAATTCATGAAATAACTGCTATCAAATAAAAGGAAATATCAAGAGAAAGAAGTTATTCAGTTGAACCCAAGTTGTAGTGCAATCATTCAAACCAACATTCCTCATAAACTGAAGGACCTAGGAAGTGTGGCTATTCCAGTCACAATTGGAGAAGTTTCGATAGACAAAGTACTTGTCGATCTCGGGGCAAGTGTTAGCCTAATGCCGCTATTAATGATGAGGAGAATTGGAGGGTTGCAACTAAAGACAACAAGAATGTCTCTGCAACTAGCCGAAAAATCCATCAAATATCCATAAGGGATTGTAGATGATGTGTTGGTAAGAATTTATAACTTCTTAATTCCTGTGGATTTTGCTGTAATTGATATATCCGAAGATTTGGAAATCCCACTCATTTTGGGATGACCATTCTTAAGGATAGTAAAAATGGGGACAAATATGGAAAATGGAAAGCTAATAGTTCGAGTAGAAAATAATGAAATTCAATTTGACATTTTCAAGGCGATGCATCATCCAAGAGATAAGGGGCAATGTTTTCAAATCGATATCCTTGAAGAATTTGGCTCAGAACAGCGTCAACCTGATGATTCTTATGTGATAGAAGAACTCAATTTATAGGAAGGAGAAAAAGAGAAAGCAATCAGAAATCTTTATGATGATCATATTTCTCTACTCACAAAGCCTAAAAAAGATCAAGGCAGAGATGACCGAAATAAACAAGAACTGGAACTCAAGGAGTTACTTGTGCATTTGAAATATGCATTCATAGAAGGCAACACCAGCAAACTAGTTATCATCAACAATTCACTTTCCACCTTGGAAGAACAAAAACTATTACAAGTCTTGGAGAAACACCAACAAATGATTGGTTGGACTCTCAAAGATTTTAAAGAAATCAGTCCTTCTTATTGCATGCATAAAATCATGATGGAGGATGATGTTGAAAAGCGAGATTCAACACTAGGAATCCCCCCACAACAACAAAATGTGTCACTTTGTTGAAAGGGTTTTCCTGGTTGTTGCAAGTGTATTGAAATTAATTAGTCATGAACAACTTATTTATTTGGTGACGTTTTTTATTTACTCCTTTTTCAGGTTCCTTATAACCCTACCATAAAGGTCGATCTCATTTTATTAAGTTAACCATACCATTTATTATGAAAGGTTGTTATCAAAGAATAAAATGAATAAAAGAATAACGTTAGATGTTAACCGTACCACTTCTTTCGAAGGGCTGGTATAAAGAATAAATAATAAAGCAATAAATAAATGTTAGTTGCGGAAATTTAAATGACTAAAAGTATCTGTTAGTTCCGGAAAGTAAATGACAGAAAGTAAATGTTAGTCACAGAAAGTAAATGATAGAAAGTAGATGTTAGTGGTTATATTGTTATTCATCACTCTTTATTTGTTAAGTAAAAATCCATTGATTAGATTACACTCTTTTTCATATTATTCCTATGTACAAAGTTACAAACCATGAATTGGTTTTAACTTATGCTTTTACTATGTTAAATAAAATTTATAACTCAACACTTTACTATGTTACACTTGCATCTCGTTTCAAGATTCAATTGTAGTATAGTATAGGGTTATGTCAAACCAAAGGGAATTGCATTAATAGAAGAAAATAATATAGGCATATTGTTTGGTATCAGTGACAGAATACACCTAG
>NW_017722473.1:0-598 GCF_001865875.1 Lupinus angustifolius | reverse complement strand
AATAGGTGTTGCAGTTTCCATATATTGCGTATCGCACCAAAGCCCTATTCTGGAAAACGCCTAGTTAATCGATTAACTCATTGGCTTAATCGATTAAATTGCACAAAGAAGACAGTTACTGAATGGCTTGATTGCACAACCACTCACCGATTTTACAGAAATGATACAATAGATATATTTGAACAAAATTAATCAATAAATGGCGGAATTACAATATTCAAATTATCAGCTAAAATAGGCAATTAAAACAACTTGAAAAAGTATAGAGATAAGGGTAAGAAACAACCTGCAACAAGGATTTTATACTGGTTCATTTTGCGGTTCACTGCAAAACTACATCCAGACCTCCCCTTCCGATCTCGGGAGATTTTCTTCACTAAAACTGAAACAAATGTATATTACATACACACTTCCAATACAAGACCTTAGATGCTACCTTCTTGAATTCCTAGAACCCCTACCTTGGTTTGACTCCTCTAATCGCCTAACAAAACCTTTCCTACGATCTAGCCCCAGCCAAGAGTATGTTCTAAACTTAAGACCTCTAAGTCTTGCTGAAGACTCACTGAATCTCGTTGGTGGTAAGACAACAAGAGAC
>NW_017722472.1:0-4795 GCF_001865875.1 Lupinus angustifolius | reverse complement strand
CTATACAAATATCACAAATTGTCAAGAATATGTATAAGATCAGAATCATGCAGAAATACGTACTTTCTACCCTACGAAATCTCTAAAAGAAATGAAAGAATCATGCAAGAAAAGATAGAATGGTGAACACATTTAATCACATGCAATTAGATGACATTTTAATCCCTAAGCATGATACTATCTCTCACTATTTTCACATTCAATTCTCTCTGCCTATATGACATACAGTGAGCACAAAAATATGCAACTTAGCAATTCTAAAAATGAATGTATGAAGCATGGTGTAAAAAATACAGTTTATATAGAAAAGTTGTTTAATGCCCACTTAATTAATTAATTGTCCTTTTAATCGATTAACAGGTTGTTGAGAATAACTTATTTCTGTTTTTTAGTTATATGTTAAAACTGATTAAAATGGATTTCACGTTAATCGATTAACGCCTTGCTTAATTGATTAACTGTCATATTTTCAGCTACGAGATTAAATTGTAAACTACCTATATGTTATGCTTATAAACTATACATGTTTTACCATTATACTATGCCTAAGATGCACAAATATCATGTATGCTTAAAGCATGAACATATATTAATCTAGACGGCATGTCTCATGTAAATGAAATGATTGTTTTTAGGGCTTCTGAGATTTGCATCAAGGTTTACCTAACCTAGACTCAATAACTAAGACACATATCTAAGACTCTAGTCTAGACATGAAGCTCTTGAGTCCTTGGCATGTTGATTTGTTGAGTTATCTTTAAGCTTTCACTAAATCCTTGTCTTCATCAAAACATAGGGAATCTAATAGTACTATCTTGACACTTTTCACTTTCAATCTCCCCTTTTTTGATGATGACAAACTCAAAACCAAATTTTCTTTTGATGCGTAGCTTGAAGATTGTCATTAAATGTGTGGTTGTTGATTTCATAGTTAAAGCGCATAGATAGAAAGTGGAAGCTGAATATTGTTTTCAACCTACACACATCAAACAACAAAGTAACCTTTCTCCCCCTTTTCACATTATCAAAAAGATAAACTAATGAATTTTGGTCAAAAGTAAGAAGAGTTATACAGTGAAATCGAACTATAATTAATCAATTAATATTGGGAATGTAATTAATGAAGCAGATGAAGGAAAAGTTGAACATGTGCGCATGTTAATTGCATTTAATCAATTAAATGAATGAGTTAATCGATTAAACTGACAGAATATAGTAATTGGACAGATTTAATGGCATGAAAGGTTATACAAGAACTAATCAAGGATGGAATGATCAAGCATTTTTATTATAGCATTTAAACAGCAGGCTCAATCAAATATAGGAGATGCATATAACCAATCATGATCAAGAACCATTAAACATATATTTATACTATATTTGACATAGATAAGCATGGTATGTACACAATTTCATAACCAAAAAAGTAACGATTTAAGTTCAAATGGAATGCATATCAAGTCATAATAGTTCACCAAAAGTAGATAGTTAGAGTTACAACCCAAAAAGCATAAGAGAAAATATGTCTCAAAAGTACAAAGCAGCAAAAATCCAGAAAATTAGCCATATAGAAGAAGTAAACCTAAGGCAACCAAGGATCTAAGGTCTTCTAATCTAGGGATGTGGAGGAAGGTCTATGTCATCAGGAACTGTCATACTATTATCAGCCTAGATGAAGAATCTCAGCTTTTCAAATTCTACACAAAACTCTCATTATGTGCCTCAATAGTGTTCTGAACAAAGCTCCTCATATCCTGATAGTGGTAATCAATGTAGGCGACCTGACGTTCCTGAAAATGCTCCAAGTCTGTATGGTAGGAGTCTTTCAGAGACTGAAAATGTAGATCCATTCTATTATTTAACGTTTGCTACATGGCATCCAACTGGGCTAATCCAAAGGATGGTTCCTGCAGCGCGTTTCCAGTTGGCTCCCCCTGAGTTCTTGCATTAGGCTGATTTGTTCCAGCCCGATCCTCATCACCAGATAGATCCAAATCCACGGTAGTGTAATCCTCTTGGTATTGCCAAGTACTTCCATACTTGTAGATACCGATCTTGTGGATTATGCTTTCACCAACAAGGTGATCTTTATCAGAAGTCTTTGTGATGATGTTGTTAGATACGTTAATATGCAGATAATCAATGATCCTCGAAATGAATATACTATAGGGCAACAACTTGGATTGTGAGATAGAGACATTATACATAACCTTCAGGATCTCCTCAGGTCAATTAATCATAATATTTTCCTTAATAGCATACATGAACTTCAAATCCTTCACAGTAGGTTGTGCATGATTTGTGTTCCTATGAATTAAAATGTAAGATATTAGATAATGAAGCAATCTATTCTCTATAGATAGTGAACCATCCTCTTTGAACATCCTCTTTCCATTATGAGTGAAAAACCGTGAGTATATGAGAGGAGAAGAAGGATAAGGGAGGGAACCTAAACTTAAGGTTTGGAATTGGGAATGGGGTGTCTTGGAAGATTTGAGAGAAAATGGGATGAAATGAGGTGCAATATGGGTATAGGTGAGGTTTAATTCTTCTTTTAAGCCAAAAATTTCGAATTTTGTTGTTGCTTATGAGATTTACAGAGAAAAGGGGGAAGAGAGGGTTTGAAAAAATGGCAAAAACGCTATTGTTTCTAATTTATCTACTGCCGTTAATCGATTAAGAGTTGTATTTAATCAATTAATAATAGTTAAAATTTCAGATTTTCATAAAAATGAGCCCAGGTAATCGATTAAAGTTGAACGTTAATCGATTAAATTTTGTAAAAAATAAAATGTAGGCTACTGGAACTCATTTTAATCAATTAAGAATAATGGTTAATCAATTAACAAGCATCAGACTTGTAGAAACAAGAGGTTTTTGGGTTTTAAAAGCATGCAAAGATTTCTAATATATATCAAGCAATTTTTTAATCAAACACACATACATATGGAACTTATCATTCTAGATCATGAGTTATATTAGTAATATAATGCATTCAACAAATACATATTTTGAAGCATATAAGACATTTAACATGCGAAACATATAATAAGATTTTAGACGATTTTAATCAAGATAATTTTCATCAAGGATTCCAAGTTCTCTTCGAAGAACATAGAAAGTATCAGGTGAGAGTGGCTTGGTGAAAATATCAGCCAATTGCTTAGTAGTTTCATCAAATTCAACCAGACAATCAGCTTTTTTTACATGGTCACGCAAGAAATGATGTCTAATTTCTATATGCTTGGTTCTCAAATGCAAAACGGGATTCTTGGATAGGTTTATGGCACTTGTATTATCATATCTTATAGGGATCTTTTCTAGATTAAGTCCAAAGTCCTTAAGTTGCTGCTTCATCCATAGGATTTGAGCACAACACACACTGGTGGCAATGTATTCCGCTTTGGTGGTGGACAAAGCAACATAAGCCTGCTTTTTATTGTGCCATGCCACTAAGTAACTGCCTAGTAAGTGACAAGTCGCACTAGTGCTCTTCTTATCCAACTTGCATCCAGCAAAATCGGAATCGGAATACCCTACCAAGGATAATGAGGCATCCCTAGGATACCATAATCCCATATTAGTTGTTCCTTTTAAATATCTCATGATGCGTTTAAGAGTAGTATAATGTTAACCTTTAGGCAATGCTTGAAATCTATCACACATACAAACATTAAACATAATATCAGGGTGACTTGCAGTTAAATATAATAATGAGCCAATAATCCCTCGATACTTGGTTACCTCGATAGCTTTTTCCTTTTCATCTTTGTCTAGATAGCAAGCGGACGCCATAGGTTTTGAAGATTCTTTACATTTTACATGTCGAATGTTTTCAGTAATTCCTTGCAATATTTCTATTGATAAATGAAGATGCCACTTTCCATTTGTTTGATTTGTAGCCTAAGGAAGAAGGACAACTCACCCATCATCGACATCACAAATTCTCCCTGCATTATTTTAGAAAATTATTGACAAAGAATGTCATTAGTAGATCCGCAAATTATATCATCATATATTTGAACTAATAATACATGATCATCTAATCTACGGATAAAGAGCGTAGTATCAATGATACCCCTCATGAACCCTTTTTCCAAAAGGAAAGAGCCTCAATCTATCATACCAAACTCTAGGAGCTTGTTTCAGGCTATAAAGAGCCTTCTTGAGCTTATATACATGGTTAAGATACCTAAAATTTTCAAAGCCGGGAGATTGATCAACATATACCTCCTTTTGAATGAAGCCATTCAGAAAGGCTTTCTTGACATCCATTTGAAAGAGCTGAAAGTTCATAAACGATGCAAAGGATAGAAGCATCGTAATGGCCTCTAATCTGGCTACAGGAGCGTAGGTCTCATCATAATCGATCCCCTCCTCCTAGTTGTAGCCTTTGGCCACTAAGCGTGCTTTATTTCTTATGATCAAGCCAGATTCATCTAATTTGTTACAAAAGATCCATCTAGTACCAATCACTAGATGTTCTTTAGGTTTAAAGACCAAGTCCCATACATTATTATGCTCAAACTGGTTTAGCTCTTCTTGCATAGCTATACCCTAGTGCACATCCTCAATGGCCTCATCGATGGCCTTTGGCTCGATTTGAGATACAAAAGCAACGAAGTTACAAAAATTACGTAAAGAACTACAGGTTACCACCCTCGTAGTGATATCACCTATAATTTTGTCGAGTGGATGATCCTTCTTGGTCTTCCACACGATCGGTAGGTCCTGATGCTCATCTTGGACAATTTGTTCAACTTCTTCTTCTTTGTCCTGGTCCATGTCCTTAGAG
>NW_017722471.1:0-10168 GCF_001865875.1 Lupinus angustifolius | reverse complement strand
TTTGGATTTGTTTGGCAAGGTTTTTGAAAAACTTGAATGCATCGCTCTTGGACGATAGAAATAGTGTCCATGTGAATCTAGAGAAATCGTCAACAATTACTAAAGCATAAAAACTACCACCAAAACTCATAACCTGTGATGGTCCAAACAAGTCCATGTGGAGAAGCTCCAAGGGTCTTGTTGTGGATATCACATTCTTTTTACTAAAAGAGTTTTTAACTTGTTTACATTTTTGACAAGTATCACAAGTTTCTTGCGTTTTAAAATCAAGTTTTGGTAGCCCATCAACCAAATTATTTTTAGACAATTTAACTAGATGCTTTACATGAATATGAACGACGCACCTATGCCAAAGCCAGATGTCATCCTCTTTAGATATAAAACATTTTGAGACATCCTCCAGGTTAACCATATAGATATTATTAATATGATATACAACAAACTTCACTTATTAGATATATTGTCACGAATTATACAACATTCAAAATCAAAAGATACACTATTACCTTTATCGCAGAGTTTGCTGATACTCAAGAGATTATGTTCCAGGCCTTCAACATATAACATATTCTCGATCACTGCCTGATTGGAGTTGTCAATTGTTCTGGTGCCAAGTATCTTTCCTTTGTTGTTGTCTCCACACGTGACAAACCCTTCTTCTTTCAAGGATAGATCTAGGAATTTTGATCTATCACCTGTCATATGTCTCTAGCATTCACTATCAAGATACCAATGTTGTCCATGTGCTCGAATTTATATTGGGTCCTTTTCTGTTAGTAACCAGGGAGTTATCTCCCTTACTCATCCAAACATATACACCATTAGGTATACCATACTTCCTGATATAACAAGAGTAGGAAGTGTGGCCATGTGTGCCATAATAAAAGCATGTAGAAACCTTCTTATTATAAAATTTCTTATTAGTCCGAGTAATAGGTCTCATATATGGTCTTCTCCTACGCATAGGAGGAATATATCCTAGTCGGTATGGTCACCAACATTTGTAGTTTGGCTAAGAATAGTGTCTAACATATTTTGACTCTCTGTGAGTTTTGCGAGTTTTTCATTAAGTTTCAAATTTTCATTTTTCAAAGTCTCGCAAGAATCACAGACAGTTGACGGACATAAATTATCATTGGAGCAATTGCATGTATTACAAGAATATATTAGATCTAATGTTTCGTTCTCTAGTTTTAGCTCATCTAATTCTTTATGTAATGAAACTATTTTTTGTTCATTTAGAAGGATTACTCTTTTTCTATCAGAACTAATCCTAGCTAATTTCTTTAATTCATCATGCAATTCGACATAAGCATTATATAAATCCTCATAATGAGGTGAATTATCAGATGAAGAAGATGAGTTGTTAGAATATACCTCGTTGTTTACCTCCTTTGAATTTTAGCAACAAGCATCATCTATTCTGCTCATTAAGCATAGCTTGGTTGTCTTCTCTTCATTTGAGGTGCTAGATGTCGTATCCTCCTCTAGTACGTCCCATACAATGTAGGCCTTCTTTGAGTTGAAGTCCCGAGGATTGCTCTTCTCTTAATCAACTTTCTTGACGTAAGTAGGACATTGAAACCTCATGTGTCCTGGCTTACCACACTCATGGCAAGTGAAGCGCTCTTTGTTACCCTTGCCTTTTCTAGTTGACTCGTGCACTTCTTTCTTCTGGAACTATTTGAAGCCTCCTTTAGGAATTTCCCAAATTTTCCTACGAGAAGGCTCAACGTTTCATCATCCATATCTGAATCAGACTCGTCATCTTCTTTCTCTTCTGTAGATTGAGACATTATTTCTTTAAGAGATATACTTTTCTTTTTGCGATCATATTCCTCGTGCATCGTCAAGCATCCAAGCTCCATCTCGTGCTCTTGAAGCTTTCCAAATAATGTCGCCACAAGCACGGAGTCAAGATCCTTGTATTCCATGATAGTTGTTACTTTAGGTTGCCATCTCCTGTCAAGACAATGTAAAACTTTATTAGTAAGTTCTCCTTTGGTAAAAACGTTATCTAGAGCAACTAAATGGTTTACTATATGAAAGAATCATTTTTGCATGTCACTGATAGTTTCACTCGGTAACATACGAAACAACTCATACTCATGTGTCAGGGCATTCAACCTGGCACGCTTGACTTCACTAGTGCCTTTGTGAGTCACTTGTAAAGTGTCCCACATTTCTTTGGCACTTTGACATTGCGAAACCCAAAAGAACTCATCATATGATAGGACCGATATGATGATGTTTTTAGCACGTAGGTTGTATTGAACCTTTTTACGATCATCATCAGTCCATAGACTTTTCGGTTTTTCTTTTGGTTCATCGTCCACTAAATGTCGTGGAACGAAAGGCCCTGTTCATACTCATGTGGACTTTCCAGTAGGCATATCCTTCGAAACTGAATACGGGAGGGCGATTAATAGATGCTCCATCAGCGCCAAAGGGGTTGGTGGAACCCATTTGTTTTCCCTTAAGGATCACGCGTATGTGGTTGAGCTAGCATGTTGTACTAGCTCTAATACCACTTGTTAGGTATTAATGATAGAATACACCTACAAGAGGGGGGAGGTTGAATAGGTGTGCGGTTCCCAAATACCGCTTTTCGCACCAAAGACCTATTCTGGAAAATGCCCAGTTAATCGATTAACTCACTGGCTTAATCGATTAAATTGCACAAAAGAGATAGTTGCTTAATGGCTTGATTACACAGCCACTCACTGATATTATAGAAATGATACAGTAGATATATTTGAACAAAATTAATCACTATATGGTAGAATTACAATATTGAAATTATTAGCTAAAATAGGCAATTAAAACAACTTGAAAAATTAAAGAGATAAGGGTACGAAACAGCCTGCAATAAGGATTTTATACTGGTTCGTTTTGCGGTCCACTAGAAAACTACATCTAGTCATCCCCTTCTGATCTCGGGAGATTTTCTTCACTAAAACTGAAACAAATGTATATGACATACACACTTCTAATACAAGACCTTAGATGCTACCACCCTTCTTGAATTCCTAGAACCCCTACCTTGATTTGACTCCTCTAATCGCCTAGGAAAACCTTTCCTACGATCTAGCCTCATCCAAGAGTATGTTCTAAACTTAAGACCTCTAAGTCTTGGTGAAGACTCACTAAATCTCGTTGGTGGTAAGACACAAAGAGACGACTTTCCTTATCACAAAAACAGAGTATTATAAAGCACAATATGGCTCAAATATTACAATTAAAATCCAACTATAAATCCTATACAAATCTCATAAATTATCAAGAATATGTATGAGTTCAGAATTATACAGGAACATGTAATTTCTACCCTACGAAATCTATAAAAGAAATGCTAGAATCATGCAAGAAAAGATAGAATGATGAACACATTTAATCACATGCAATTGCATGACATTTTAATCCCTATGCATGATATTATCGCTCACTATTCTCACATGCAGTTCTCTCTGCCTATATGACATACAATGAGCACAAAAATATGCAACTTAGAAATTCTAAAAATGAATGAATGAATGTATGAAGCATGGTGTAAAAAACAGTTGATATAGAAAAGTTGTTTAACACCCAGTTAATCGAGTAAGTGCCCTTATAATCGATTAACGGGCTGTTGAGAATAAATGAATTATGTTTTTCAGTTATATGTTAAAACTGATTCAAAATTATTTCACGTTAATCGATTAACGCCTTGCTAAATCGGTTAACTGACATATTTTCAGCTAAGAGATTAAATGGTAAACTACATATATGTTATGCTTATCAACTATACTAGTTTACCATTATGTTATGCCTAAGATGCACAAATAACATGAATGATTAATGCATGAACATATAATAATCTAGATGGCATATCTCATGTCAATGATATGATTGTTTTTAGGACTTGTGAGATTTGCATCTAGGTTTACCTAATCTAGACTCAATAACTAAGACACATATCTAAGACTCTTGTCTAGACATGAAGCTCTTGAGTCCTTGGCATGTTGATTTGTTGAGTTATCTTTAAGCTTTCACTAAATCCTTGTCTACATCAAAACATAGGCAATCTAATAGTGTTATCTTGACACTTTGCACTTTCACATATTATAGCAAAAATAATCATTAAACACTTTTTTATGATTCTTGTGTTATGTTGCATAAAAAGTTAATAAGGAAACATAAACTATTATTCACAAAATTTTGAGGAGAAAATTGGTTTGAAATATGGAATTATTTCTAGACTCAATTGATTTTGAAATACATTTTAAAGTTATGTGTTATATAACATCCCTCCTTTCAGCACCTTGCTTAGATAGAAATAGGACTATATATATGTGTGTTTATGTGTGCTAATGTATGTGATTAAATTTTCTTGATAATAGATTGATATATGTTTAACAATTGCCTTGAAAATAAGAGTAACTAGAATAAGAACTAACTTCTTTGGATAACAAGTAATTAAATGTAGAGTTTTGTTAAGAAATATTAATTAGAGAGTTTCTTTATGTAGATAAATATATATTAGTTCTTAATAAAGAATTAAGACTAGAATTGGGTTTTGAATGAGACAAATAAGTTAGTTTAGTTTAATAGTCAAAGATGTCCAAGTTTTGAAGTTTAATCATTTTTAGGTTAATGTATAATCTTAGAATTGCGATAGAATTAGTCTAAGTGACCCCCTAACCTATTACATTTTTATAATAGTTTTTTAATATTAAGTTTTGAGAATAGGAATTTATTATCTTTGTATTTACTATGATAAATAACTTAGTTAAAGAGTTGCTAGGCAAAGTGTTAGTTTTAATGTACCTTTGAACTAGATTGCCCGGAAGTACCTGTAATCTTTTCTATCAGCTCTTTGAGTGCTTGAACTATAATCTCTACCCACCTATACATTTTTTAAGATTGTATTAATATGTCTTAGAGCACAATAAAAAACATCCATGCATTATACCAAATTGCCCAAACCGAATTCAACAAAAAATACCATGCCATGTGTTTAGTTCTTATCAAGCCACCTAATCCATGAGTTGGTTGCGTGATGATCACAATTAAAAATATCCTAATCCACTAACTCAAGTCCTCATTATCTATAAATATCCTATAGGTGTTGAAGCTCCCCTCATTTTATTCCACCCATCTGACAAACTCAAAGCAAAAACCATCTCCTCCATTTCCTTCTCTTGTGTGTCGGCTTTGAAGCCAAAGGAAGGAGGCCCATTTTTATCTTCTCAATCTTGCATGAAAGCTACTTCACTTCTCCTCTAAGGTATCTACATCATAACTATGGGTTCTATCTTCTAATTATTAGGCTTTGTTAGTTGTATTCTCTATTCAGAGTCATGAATTAAAATAGTGCAACAATGGGTTTTAGTGTAGGTTTTGCTTGGAATTCCTTCTAGCTTTTATCTAAGCACCCTACTCTCCTAATTTTAGGTATGAAGAACTCAAATTTTATCTCTGATTTACAAAATAATGACATGCAAAGGCTGCTCTTGTTGTTTTAAAATTCTTCCCAAGTGTGGTTAGGGAAATCACACATGATTGTTGTTATTGTTGAGTTGTAAGCTTATGGTTGTGTTAGAAATGATCACGACTATGCTTAGAAATGAAAGTGCAAAGTGTCAAGGATTGCACTAGCAACGTTTGCCTATGTTTTGATGAAGACAAGGAATTAATTAAAGCTTGATGATGGCTCAACAATCAACATGCCTAGAACTCATTGGTCATATCTAGACTAGATTATATTAATAGAGTTATATTTCTAAGTAGCGTGGTATGTGTGCCTTAGTTAGTGAGTCTGGGTTAGGTAAACCTAGATGCAAGTCTCACAAGCCATTATAATTGTCATATCATATTCATGAGGCATATCATCTAGTTTATTATATGTTCATGTATTAATAATACATATTATATGTGCATATTAGGCATAATATAATTGCTAAAACATGTATAGGAGTCAAGCATAACATATAAGTAGTTTACCATTTAATCATGTATTAAAATACACTGGTTAATCAATTAACCCCAAGGCTTAATCGATTAACGTGTCTGTTTTCTGTTATAATTGTTTTTTGTTTTAATTGCATAACTGATTGCAATGGTTTGAAGGGTCAAATCTGTTTTGTAAAAGGTCTGGCAAATTGCAGAAACGAGTAGTAAGAGAATATCATTGTTTAGGAGTCATTAGCGATCATATTGTGAAGATAAATGAATGTGTGGGGAAGAGAGATTAACATGCTTGGTTGATGTTATTCATGGTGTATTACATGTTATTTTCATATGCTTAATCTCATCCAGTCTTCTTGCATGTTCATGCAATCTTATTAGAGATTTTAAGAGAAATATTTTGTGCTTAATTTTTTGTATTAACTCACATATGGATGATGGCTTGTGGAACTTGAGTGTGATTAATCTTTGAGTTTTCATTATTGTAAAATCTGAGTATTAAGTATTCTTTCATAACTCAAAGCATTGTAATTCAAGGATTAGGAAAATCCTAGCTGCGGTTAGGTAAAGTGTTCTTCACAAAGACTTGGAGGTCTTGGGATCAAGAGCGATACCTTGGCTGGGGCCGAATCGCAGTAAGAAAGTTTTTCTTGGGAGGTGGTTTTGGGAAAGGTCAAACCAAGGGTGACGAAGTTCTTTGGGTCCCAAGAAAGAAGCGTTCAAGTCTTGTAATTGAATTGGCGTATGTAACTATACAAGGTTTTCAATTTAGTGAAGATAAATCTCCCAAGATCTGTGCAAGTTGTTCTCTCTTAATCTCCTTTATAATTCTCACTTTTTTAATTTGTGATTGAAGCTGATATTTTGTATACTAATACCTTGCTATATCCCTGTTAATATTGCATAAAAATATATGTTGTATCTTTGCTTATATGTTGGTAAATAAATGTGCAAGTAGTTGATCTGGTAATTCTGTTTCTGGTGTGATTTAATCGATTAAGCCCACTAGTGGTTTTTTCAGAAAGTGTGTAAAAACCAAAAAGCAGAATTTTAGCTCCGCCACACCTATTCAACCCCCCCTTCTAGGTGTATTATGCCACTCATACCTAACAAGAAATACTTGCATATTGGAAATATTCTATGTGCAGGTCTCTATGTCTCAAAAATTTTGTGGTCTATGGGTCTCTAAACCCAACCACGTTCTTGTGTTGTTGTTACACCAAAAAGGATGCTCTAAGTGTCATCTCTTGTCCTAGAATTGCTTGGGGTTAAAGTTAAAACCCTTGCATCTGCTCTAGATTTTTTAGCATTCTATATCTATGATAGTGAACTTTCCTCAAGGACTGAAATTCAAAAATTTGGAAGGCTTGAAAGCCACGCAATTGATCCTAAGTGTTTAAGGGTTAAGGAAACTCTAGAACCTTAATTCTTTGATAATTTGAGTTTCTAAAGTCGAAATTTGACATATGACCTACGCATATATTCATCTTTTAATTTTCTAGCCTATTATGATCTTATTTAGGAACAAAGATTCTGGTTCCTCACTGAATGAGGGTAAAAACGAAAAACAGTCCCCAAGTTACAATCGAAACTACCCAATTTTGAACTATGTGTTAGCCTGTGTTTCAAATTATCTTATGGTCTATAAATTCTGAGTTTTTTCGAGCCCAAACATTTCAAGCTCAGTTTTGTGCTGTGAAGTTTAACATGTGTCTCAAGTTAAATATTTTTCTGAAATTATTCTGAAGTTAATTTGAGCCTCAAAAGTCGAATTCTGAGTTTTAAACCAACTGTGCTCCTGAAATATTTTCATACCTGACCAAGATCATAAATGTATCCAAATGAAATATTTGGATAATTTATAGTTCCTAGAGCCTCATTAAGGTATTTTCCTGTATAATCGGAATAATCCAGTGATATTGAAGTTAACTATTTAAGATATAATCAAGTACTGGACATTCGGGCAATCGACGACAAAGGAAATATTAAGTTCAAAAAGGGTAAAGGTATGGAGAGAAGTTTCTTTATATAGGAGCTTAGAAATGATACCAAAGAGATTCGTGCATCTTTAAGCTAGGCTATATACGGATATAGTAGAATATTATTTACGTGGCCGCGAACAATTGAGTAGTGAGACTTAGTTGTTCGATAACTAATTTAATTCTAAACTAGGATTGATATGTTTGACTGAAGTGGTCGAATGGAATGGAATGATTACATCTGTTGATATAAACGATTATTATGATTGAAAATTGATTATGAAAATATTGATTTAATTGAATATTCTATTGAACTCTAAACTGTGAAATATTGTTGAGTTGACTATTGAACTGTCATCAAGCATTTTCATGGCAATGCATATGGACATTCTTCATGGAACTTAAAGAATGAAAGACTTTGTTTATGAAAGATTTGACAAAGGATGAAGGGGAAACATTTTTTCTAAATTTTATCGGAATTGGCGTATTTTTATAGTTAATAGAAAATTCTTTTGATGAGTAAGCCAATAAGTTTGACCTTGATGAAAATGTCATAATTAAAGTTCAACGAAAAATGTTTTGTTATAACCCTAAAAAGTTTTTTCCCTTGATTTTTCTTTTCTCTAAAAGAACGAAAAGTTATGCTTTATATGAATCAGAATATTCATGTCACTATGTTTACTATTGTAACATAGTCTATGGGAAGATACGACACTGAGATTGTATTGAGAACCCAGAGGGGTACCTTGTCTATGTGACTTGGTTGAGGAGACATTTTGGGTGGAGATTGATTTTTCAGGAATAGGGTTGCTCCCTTCAGCCGACAGAACTTTTCGCAATAACTACAGCGACCTCTGACACACCCTTGAAGGTATCGTACTCAGGATGATGCAGTGGTTATCTTTGCTTACCGGTGGGTATTCCAGATCTATTGAGTGCACGATAGTTATATGCCTTGTGGTTACAATGGTGAGCACGACACTGTATTCGTTCTATTCGCTTCATAAGAACAACAAATGGCTGATCAGGCTCGATTAGTCGGTAACATTGTTTTTGATGTATTGATAAGGGCCCAGTTAGGACACATTTTCTCCATGCATTCATCTAGAGAATAATTAGTCTCATCAGATTAATGAGTGTATTCACCATTACATCATGCTCATACATTGGACTAAATTGTCATATTGATGCCTGTATGATCTGTTTTATGTTATGACTTTATTAATTTTTAATTGTTTATCTTTTATAGAGATACTTATTCTCCAATCTCACATTATAAGTAGTGATGGGCTTAGAGGCTTCTTTTGTGAATCCTCCTTGTCGAATAGAGATCATACCTCTCCCACTAGTGTAGATGGGTGATATAGTGATCAGGTGTTCCTACCCAGATAGGCATAGAATGATACTCCCCCACCGCTCTACCGTTCCAACAGTCTATATCATACACATACCATACGGTTATGAGTTACGACGCATACCTCTTCCTGCTCTTAATAGGTATATTCCTTCTACTACTCCTCTTGACCTATTTTCTGGATCCTCTCATGCCTAGAGACATAGGATTGAGCCATTTCGGTGCAAACCAAGAGCCTCGGTGAGACGTTCTGCTGGGGGACCACCTGTGACCCCGGCTAGTCGTATTGAGACGACTCGGGGACTTCAAACTTGCTAATGCTTTTGGTGTCTTCCTTTACACGAGAATCATACAAATTCACCCGCTACTGCTGTGAGAGAGATTCCGGAGTTTACTCCAAGATCATCTTCTCACAGGGTACATGGGAGAGTTCAGGATAAAGGGGCTGATATTCGTGGCTCGATAAAGAGGGTCTGACTATGGTCAGGGATGGTATTATATATATTTCTAGTGATGATGAGGATCTAGAGGAGGACCCTTAGGAGGGTAGTGTTGGAGGACAATAGCATGAGGATGTTAGGTCGAGATTTTGACAGTCTGTTTGTGTATGGTATGGCAGTATAGTATTTTGGTATAGTTGTAGAGAGTTCAGTGTACACCCAACTATAGGACCCTTTTTGTGTGTGTATATTTATGTATATATATATATCTTATTATGCTTGAGTGTATATGTTGTTCGTTTGACTCTGGAAGGTGTACTCTTTCCATGACTATGATGCTTCTTTGAACTGATGATGTGTATATATATATATATATATATATATTTAGAGTACTATGAGAGTTCTCTACTACTCATCATTATGCTGATATATATATATATATATATATA
>NW_017722470.1:0-714 GCF_001865875.1 Lupinus angustifolius | reverse complement strand
CTTTTCTCCCCCTTTTGACTTCATCAAAAAGTAGAAAAGCCAAGAGTCCAGCACAATATATATATATACAACATACATGATATATAGCACAATTGATATAGCAATAATAGCAGTGCATATAATAACATAATATCATAACATAAAATCAAGTATTGTTTAAACATAAGAACATAACATAACATAGTAGTAGATAGTAGTAGATGTTCAAACATAAGACATAATAAAAAGTATTCAGAAATATGCTGAAAATACAAACAGAATAACACAATCCTAGACACACTCTAAGACTCAGGCTCAAAGCTGTCTTCATCAACTTCCATTCTGCTCAGCTTAGAGGTGAGACAATGAAGTTCATATTGGATTTGCTGATTCTGAGTATCGAGAGCATCCATCCGGTTAGTGATGTAACCTCGAAGAGAATGCAACTCGTCCATAATCATCTGGTTTAAGGGCATAACGGCAGATGAGGAAGATTGAGCATGAAACTCAGAAGGTTGTGGTGTGCGAGGGCTAGGTTCTGTTTGGTTAGCAGAGGCAGGTTCTTTATCGGTTGAGTGACTATAGGTGCGACCACTTCTATCGCGAGTATCAGCAGAAAAGCCCATTTTGTGGACAACTTCCACATCAATCTTGCTTTCGCGAAGATTTAGAGGTACCTTAGTTTCACCATTTGTAGACACACCGAAATGTTGTAGAAAATTTGTTATGAGGATT
>NW_017722469.1:0-318 GCF_001865875.1 Lupinus angustifolius | reverse complement strand
AGAATTAGACAAAACTCTAGTTGAGTTTTATTCTTGAAATTTTATTTCCAATTTTGTGGAAAATGTTGGTAATTTTTGGAGATAGTCGGTTATGGACCATTGTCGAGGCCGAAATCCGCCCGGTATGGCTCAAAACGTGTCTTTTTGAGTTCCATAACTCGGAATCGAATTCCGATCGTGCCGTTGGATTCGTAATTTAATTTTGAGTCAATATAGACTCTGAGTCCACTCATACCTATTTTCTAAATATTTTTCACTCGGAATGCCGAAATCCGAAATTCTAATCGGATATTAGGATCGGGCGATTTATAATATCCG
>NW_017722468.1:0-414 GCF_001865875.1 Lupinus angustifolius | reverse complement strand
CAGATGTTGGACCTCGACACCCGCCAGTCAGGAGTAACGGTGCTGGTTCCTCCCATAGTCATAGGACGTGGGCAGATTGTTTGGATGCTCCGTCATCCCGCAGAGCTCATAGGAGCCGGGTTCTTGGAGGGGGTCCTTGCAAGAAGACTCCAAGTCTGAGGATGTCATCTCCACCAAATTATGCCACTGGGTTGTGGCATAACGAAGTGGAGGAAGAAGAGGAGGACGACGAGGTCATTGAGCTCGTAAATGTGGAGAGTTCGGTGGAGGTCATCGACCTCGTGTCTGACTCAGAAGAGGAAGAGGATCCGAGTGAGGGGTCCAGCATTCCTGGAATCTTCTGAGTCGGCTTGCGGGATAGTCGATGTCCCCTTTTTGTTTTGATGGGGGCTGTGTTATGTGGATTTTGTATAT
>NW_017722467.1:0-582 GCF_001865875.1 Lupinus angustifolius | reverse complement strand
AGGAAATTGTGAATCAGGTTAAGTTATCATTCGATAATAATAAGTTGATTTTCCACATTTGAGTTACTTAAAGTAATGTCCCGGAAAAAGAAGGTTTTAAAAGGAAACAATTTTATACAATCTCTTTATTCAAAAAAAAAAAAATTTACCCATTTTCCGCAATGTTTTTTAGAAGTATTTTTTTGAGGCGTTACACCTTTTACATAGGAAGTGAGACGATTTTTCCGAAAGTTCAAGTTGCAGTAGAAAACTCGAATGAGTTTGGGATAAATGTCGTTTGTTTCGCAGCAAAAGTCAAAAAGGTTTTGTTGCTGCAAAAGAAAAGGAAATAGAAAATCATAACCTTCAAAGTTTTCAATCTTACCGAATTTCGGAGCGAAAATGGGTCTGTAGTGAAAGTGTTCCTCAAAAACTTTGCGTTGATCATCATTAGCAAGAAGCTTTGCTAAATCGAGCGGGTTAGACTCCATAGATGTTCTTTGACTCCTTTGTGAAGCATTGGTTTTCTATTTCTTGGAAGAGGAAGCCATGGATGTGAGTTTGAAGTATTAGGTTTTTGGGTTTTGGGATTTTGGGGGTTTT
>NW_017722466.1:0-1154 GCF_001865875.1 Lupinus angustifolius | reverse complement strand
AAAGATTTGACAAAGGATGAAGGGGAAACATTTTTTCTAAATTTTATCGGAATTGGCGTATTTTTATAGTTAATAGAAAATTCTTTTGATGAGTAAGCCAATAAGTTTGACCTTGATGAAAATGTCATAATTAAAGTTCAACGAAAAATGTTTTGTTATAACCCTAAAAAGTTTTTTCCCTTGATTTTTCTTTTCTCTAAAAGAACGAAAAGTTATGCTTTATATGAATCAGAATATTCATGTCACTATGTTTACTATTGTAACATAGTCTATGGGAAGATACGACACTGAGATTGTATTGAGAACCCAGAGGGGTACCTTGTCTATGTGACTTGGTTGAGGAGACATTTTGGGTGGAGATTGATTTTTCAGGAATAGGGTTGCTCCCTTCAGCCGACAGAACTTTTCGCAATAACTACAGCGACCTCTGACACACCCTTGAAGGTATCGTACTCAGGATGATGCAGTGATTATCTTTGCTTACCGGTGGGTATTCCAGATCTATTGAGTGCACGATAGTTATATGCCTTGTGGTTACAATGGTGAGCACGACACTGTATTCGTTCTATTCGCTTCATAAGAACAACAAATGGCTGATCAGGCTCGATTAGTCGGTAACATTGTTTTTGATGTATTGATAAGGGCCCAGTTAGGACACATTTTCTCCATGCATTCATCTAGAGAATAATTAGTCTCATCAGATTAATGAGTGTATTCACCATTACATCATGCTCATACATTGGACTAAATTGTCATATTGATGCCTGTATGATCTGTTTTATGTTATGACTTTATTAATTTTTAATTGTTTATCTTTTATAGAGATACTTATTCTCCAATCTCACATTATAAGTAGTGATGGGCTTAGAGGCTTCTTTTGTGAATCCTCCTTGTCGAATAGAGATCATACCTCTCCTACTAGTGTAGATGGGTGATATAGTGATCAGGTGTTCCTACCCAGATAGGCATAGAATGATACTCCCCCACCGCTCTACCGTTCCAACAGTCTATATCATACACATACCATACGGTTATGAGTTACGACGCATACCTCTTCCTGCTCTTAATAGGTATATTCCTTCTACTACTCCTCTTGACCTATTTTC
Source organism: Lupinus angustifolius (assembly GCF_001865875.1). NCBI lineage: Eukaryota > Viridiplantae > Streptophyta > Magnoliopsida > Fabales > Fabaceae > Lupinus > Lupinus angustifolius. The sequence goes on along the minus strand of NW_017722466.1, from coordinate 48 downwards.
TGGATCCTCTCATGCCTAGAGACATAGGATTGAGCCATTTCGGTGCAA
>NW_017722465.1:0-3576 GCF_001865875.1 Lupinus angustifolius | reverse complement strand
GGCATGTTTGGAATGCCCAGTGAAAATTCAAGGGAGAACCTTTATGATAGACCATTTTTCCTACCTTTATCACAATTGGATGTGATTCTAGGAATGGATTAGATGTCAAAGAATGATGTATCTTTAAATTGTCGGGGTAAAACCGTAGAATTCTTAGAAAACTCCGGGGAATATTCAGATAAAGAAAATGGAGAATTCTTAACCGCTAAGGAATTCTTGACAAGAACTCCAATGGGAACTCAATTGCTTGTCCTTCAGTCATCCCTAGTAGTATTTCCTGAGGATATTCCATGGTTGCACCCAAAAAGAGAAGTGGAATTCTCGATAGACTTAGTGCCTAGAACAGGACCCATCTCAATGGCTCCTTATAGAATGGCCTCTATAGAATTGTTGAAACTCAAGAAACAATTAGAAGATATGATGAGTAAGCAATTCATCAGACCGAGTGTGTCACCGTGTGGTGCTCTAGTATTATTTGTGAATGAAAGGGATGGGAGCATGAGATTGTGTGTAGACTATAGACAACTGAACAAAGTAACCATTAAGAATAAGTACCCTCTTCCTCAGATTGATGATTTAAGGGATTGTTAAAAGGAGCTGCAATATTTTCTAAGATTGACTTAAGGTCGGGATATCACCAAATTCGACCTAAGAAGGAAGATATGCCGAAAACTGCTTTCCATATTGGATATGGGCATTATGAATATCTTGTAATGCCCCTTAGAGTTTCAAATGCTCCTCCAATGGTCATGGATTATATGAACATGATTTTTCGGTCGTTCTTGGATAGCTTCGTTGTCATGTTTATTGACGACATCTTGATATACTCTAAGACCAAGGAAGAACATGTCGAACACTTGAGAATAGTGTTGAGTATGTTTAAGGAGAGGAAGTTATATGCCAAACTATCAAAATGCGAATTCTAGCTAGAAGAAGTATAGTTTTTGGGCTATGTTATTACCCCAGGATGGCATTGTTGTTGATCCAACACAAGTGGAGGCAATTTTACAATGGGAAAGACCTCAAACAGTTACTGAAATCAGGAGTTTTCTTGGGTTAGCTGGATACTATAGGAGGTTTATAGATGTTTTTCTAAGATTGCATTACCTTTGACCAAGTTAACCTGAAAGAATCAAGCTTTTGAATGGTCAGCTCTGTGTGAAAATAGTTTCCAAGAGTTGAAACAAAGATTGACTTCTTCTCTAGCGTTGATTCTTCTAGATCCAAATGGTACATTTAAGGTATACTGTGATGCTTCTAAACAAGGTTTGGGGTGTGTACTGATGCAAAATAGAAAGGTAGTAGCTTACACATCTCGACAGTTGAGACCTCATGGACAGAATTATCCTAGACATGATTTGGAATTGGCTGCAGTAGTTTTTGCCTTGAAGATTTGGAGACACCATCTGTATGGTTCAAAGTTTGAAGTATTCAGTGATCATAAGAGTTTAAAATACTTATTTGATCTGAAAGAGTTGAACATGAGACAACGCCAATGGGTTGAATTTCTGAAGAACTATGATATTTAATTGCAATATCACCCAGGAAAGGGAAATATGGTTGCAGATGCCCTAAGTTGGAAGTCCCTACACATGTCATCAATGATGTTTGGAATTGAAATTATTGGAAGACTTTAGAGATATGAATCTAGTTTACCACTTCATGGAAGGTAAAATAGCTTTGGGAATGATGAAAATAACAATTTTGAATTTTTGGATCATGTAAGAGAACTACAGAAGACAAACTGAGAAAATCCAAATTCAAAAATCACTTATGGAGCAAGGAAAGAACTCAGAGATCCAATAAGGAAATGATGGAATTCTTAGATTCCAAGGAAGAATTTGAATTCCTCAGAATGAAGAACTGAGACAGATGATTTTAGAAGAAGCCCATAAGAGTAAGATGAGCTTTCATCTGGGAACCACCAAGATGTACCGAGATATGAAGAAAATGTTCTGGTGGCCAGGATTGAAGAAAGATGTAACCGAGTATGTGATGGTCTGCTTGACATGTCAAAAAGCAATGGTTGAACATCAAAGACCCGGAGGAGAGTTACAATTGTTGAGCATTCCTGAGTGGAAATGGGATATTATATCCATGGATTTCTTCTCAAGGTTACCAAGTACACCCCGGGTCATTATTCAATATGGGTAGTGGTAGATAGATTAACCAAATCAGCCTAATTCATACCAGTTAATGTCAAGTATTCTTTGGAGAAGTTGACTCAAATCTACCTCAAAGGATATTGTGAGACTTCATGGAATATCTGCGAGCATAATATCTAATCGAGATCCGAGATTTACTGCAGGCTTTTGGCACAGTCTTCACAAAGCTTTAGGATTTAGGTTAAGAATGAGCTCAACTTATCATTCTCAAATAGATGGACAAACAGAAAGAACAATTCAGTCCCTAGAGGATTTGCTGAGAGCATGTTTTTTGGAACAACAAAGGAGTTGGGATAAACTTCTTCCGTTGATTGAATTTACATTACAATAATAGCTATTACTCCAGTATTGGTATGCCACCTTATGAAGCTTTATATGAAAGCAAATGTCGAACACCATTATGTTGGAATGAAGTTGGAGGAGAAATGGTGTTGGGACCAGAGTTGATGTAGGAAACCACAGATAAAGTGAAAATGATAAGGGATAAACTCAGAGCAACACAGAGTCGTCAGAAGAGTTATCATGATAAGCATAGGAAACCTTTAGATTTTAATGAAGGTGATCATGTGTTTTTGAGGGTAAGACCAGTTACGGGAATTGGTAGAGTAACGAGGACAAGAAAGTTGACCCCGCAATTCGTTGGACCCTATTAAGTTATCGAAAGGATTGGACTTGGTGCTTATAGGATAGCTTTACCCCCATCCTTATCCAACCTTCACGATGTGTTCCAGGTGTCTCAACTCAAGAGGTACATATCGGATCCATCTCACGCGATTGAGCTAGATAACTTTCCTTTAAGAGAGAATCTTACTTTTGAAGCTACACCTATGCGAATCGCAGACAGAAAAGTAAAACAGCTTTGAGGAAGAGAAATTGCTTTGGTAAAGGTAATATGGAATAAAAACCAAGAAGAGGATGCCACGTGGGAACATCCCTCCTTTCAACACCTTGCTGAGATAGACATAGGACTATACATATGTGTGTGTGTGTGTGTGCTTATGTATGTGATTATATTTTCTTGATAATAGAATGATATATGTTTAATAGTTTCTTGAAAATAAGAGTTATTAGAATAAGAACTAACTTACTTGGATAAGAAGTAATTATATGTAGAGTTTTGTTAAGAAGTATTAATTAGAGAGTTTCTTTATGTAGGTAAATATATATTAGTTCTTAATATAGAATTAAGATTAGAATTGGGTTTAGAATGAGAAAAATAAGTTAGTTTAGTTTAATAGTCAAAGTTTTCCAAGTTTTGAAGTTTAATCGTTTTTAGGTTAATGTATAATCTTAGATTTGTGATAGAATTTGTCTAAGTGACCACCTGACCTATTACATTTTTATAATAGTGTTTTTATATTAAGTTTTGGGAATAAGAAGTTATTATCTTAGTGTTTACTATGATAAATAA
>NW_017722464.1:0-248 GCF_001865875.1 Lupinus angustifolius | reverse complement strand
AGGATGAGGAGGATGATGAGGATGAGAATGAGGAAGAGGATGAGGTTGAGGATAAGGTTTTGGATGAGGATGAAAATGAGGATGAGGATGAGGATGAGGATGAGGCTGAGGATGAGGATGAGGTTAGGATGAGGATGAGGATGAGAAGGAGGATAAGAGGATGAGGAGGAGGATAGGAGGATAAGAGGATGAGGAGGAGGATAGGATGAGGACGTGAATGAGGATGAGGATGAGGAAGAGGATGAGGA
>NW_017722463.1:0-557 GCF_001865875.1 Lupinus angustifolius | reverse complement strand
ATGAGGACGAGAATGAGGATGAGGATAGGATGAGGAGTAGAATGAGGATGAGGAAGAGGATGAGGATGAGGATAGGAGGAGAATGTGGATGAGGATAAGGATAGGATGAGGAGGAGGATGAGGATGTGGATGAGGATGTGGATGAGGATAAGGATAGAATGAGGATGAGGATGAGGATGAGGATGAGGATGAGGAAGAGTTAAGGATGAGGACAACAATGAGAAAGAGGATAAGATGAGGATGGGGAAGAGGATAGGATGACGAGTAGAATGAGGATGAGGACGAGGATAGGATCAGGATAGGATTAGGATAGGATGAGGATATGATGCGGATGAGAATGAGGATGAGGATGAGGATGAGGAAGTGGATTAGGATGAGGATGATGATGAGGACGAGGATGAGGATGAGGATGAGGATGAGGAAGAGGATGAGGATAGGATGAGGACGAGCATGAGGATGAGGATAGGACGAGGACAAGAATATGAATGAGGATAGGATGAGGATGACGATGAGGATAGGATGAGGACGTGAATGAGGATGAGGATGAGGACCAGGAT
>NW_017722462.1:0-635 GCF_001865875.1 Lupinus angustifolius | reverse complement strand
AGGATAAGGATGAGGATAAGGATTACGTGAGGATGAGGATGAGGATGAGGAGGAGGATGAGGATAGGATGAGGACGAGGATGACGATGAGGATAGGATGAGGATGAGAATGTGGAAGAGGATGAGGATGTGGATGACCAAGGGGGGATGAGGATAGGAGGACGATGAGGATGAGGACGAGGATGAGGATAAGAAGAGGATGACGATAAGATGAGCATAAGAATGAGGACGAGATTTAGGAGGAGGATGAGGAGGAGAAAGAGGATTAGGATGAAGACGAGGATATGATGAGGATCAGGATGAAGATAGGTTGAGGACGAGAATGAGGATGAGGATGAGGATAGGATAAGGATGAGGATGAGGAAGAGGATGTGGATGACGAAGAGGGTAGGATGAGGACGAGAATGAGAATGAGGATAGGATGAAGACCAGTATGAGGATAGATTGATGCGTAGATTGAGAATGAGGAAGAGGATAGGATGAGGATGAGAATGTGGATGAGGATAAGAATATGATGAGGACGAGGATAGGATGAGGACGAGAATGAGGATGAGGACCAGAATGAGGATGAGGATGAGGATGAGGACCAGAATGAGGATGAGGATGAGGATGAGGACCAGAATGAGGATGAGGATG
>NW_017722461.1:0-5179 GCF_001865875.1 Lupinus angustifolius | reverse complement strand
GAGGACGAGAATGAGGATGAGGATAGGATGAGGATAGGATGAGGACAAGGATGAGGGTGGGATGAGGATCAGGATTGGATGAGTAGGAAAGGATGAGGATGAGGATGAGGATTGGATGAGTATAGGATGAGGATGAATAGGAGGATGAGAATGAGGATGAAGATGAGGAAGAGGATGAGGACGAGGATGAGGATAGGATGAAGACGAGGATGAGGATAGGATGAAGACGAGGATGAGGATAGGATGAAGACGAGGATGAGGATAGGATGAAGACGAGGATGAGGATAGGATGAAGACGAGGATGAGGATAGGATGAAGACGAGGATGAGGATAGGATGAAGACGAGGATGAGGATAGGATGAAGACGAGGATGAGGATAGGATGAAGACGAGGATGAGGATAGGATGAAGACGAGGATGAGGATAGGATGAAGACGAGGATGAGGATAGGATGAAGACGAGGATGAGGATAGGATGAAGACGAGGATGAGGATAGGATGAAGACGAGGATGAGGATAGGATGAAGACGAGGATGAGGATAGGATGAAGACGAGGATGAGGATAGGATGAAGACGAGGATGAGGATAGGATGAAGACGAGGATGAGGATAGGATGAAGACGAGGATGAGGATAGGATGAAGACGAGGATGAGGATAGGATGAAGACGAGGATGAGGATAGGATGAAGACGAGGATGAGGATAGGATGAAGACGAGGATGAGGATAGGATGAAGACGAGGATGAGGATAGGATGAAGACGAGGATGAGGATAGGATGAAGACGAGGATGAGGATAGGATGAAGACGAGGATGAGGATAGGATGAAGACGAGGATGAGGATAGGATGAAGACGAGGATGAGGATAGGATGAAGACGAGGATGAGGATAGGATGAAGACGAGGATGAGGATAGGATGAAGACGAGGATGAGGATAGGATGAAGACGAGGATGAGGATAGGATGAAGACGAGGATGAGGATAGGATGAAGACGAGGATGAGGATAGGATGAAGACGAGGATGAGGATAGGATGAAGACGAGGATGAGGATAGGATGAAGACGAGGATGAGGATAGGATGAAGACGAGGATGAGGATAGGATGAAGACGAGGATGAGGATAGGATGAAGACGAGGATGAGGATAGGATGAAGACGAGGATGAGGATAGGATGAAGACGAGGATGAGGATAGGATGAAGACGAGGATGAGGATAGGATGAAGACGAGGATGAGGATAGGATGAAGACGAGGATGAGGATAGGATGAAGACGAGGATGAGGATAGGATGAAGACGAGGATGAGGATAGGATGAAGACGAGGATGAGGATAGGATGAAGACGAGGATGAGGATAGGATGAAGACGAGGATGAGGATAGGATGAAGACGAGGATGAGGATAGGATGAAGACGAGGATGAGGATAGGATGAAGACGAGGATGAGGATAGGATGAAGACGAGGATGAGGATAGGATGAAGACGAGGATGAGGATAGGATGAAGACGAGGATGAGGATAGGATGAAGACGAGGATGAGGATAGGATGAAGACGAGGATGAGGATAGGATGAAGACGAGGATGAGGATAGGATGAAGACGAGGATGAGGATAGGATGAAGACGAGGATGAGGATAGGATGAAGACGAGGATGAGGATAGGATGAAGACGAGGATGAGGATAGGATGAAGACGAGGATGAGGATAGGATGAAGACGAGGATGAGGATAGGATGAAGACGAGGATGAGGATAGGATGAAGACGAGGATGAGGATAGGATGAAGACGAGGATGAGGATAGGATGAAGACGAGGATGAGGATAGGATGAAGACGAGGATGAGGATAGGATGAAGACGAGGATGAGGATAGGATGAAGACGAGGATGAGGATAGGATGAAGACGAGGATGAGGATAGGATGAAGACGAGGATGAGGATAGGATGAAGACGAGGATGAGGATAGGATGAAGACGAGGATGAGGATAGGATGAAGACGAGGATGAGGATAGGATGAAGACGAGGATGAGGATAGGATGAAGACGAGGATGAGGATAGGATGAAGACGAGGATGAGGATAGGATGAAGACGAGGATGAGGATAGGATGAAGACGAGGATGAGGATAGGATGAAGACGAGGATGAGGATAGGATGAAGACGAGGATGAGGATAGGATGAAGACGAGGATGAGGATAGGATGAAGACGAGGATGAGGATAGGATGAAGACGAGGATGAGGATAGGATGAAGACGAGGATGAGGATAGGATGAAGACGAGGATGAGGATAGGATGAAGACGAGGATGAGGATAGGATGAAGACGAGGATGAGGATAGGATGAAGACGAGGATGAGGATAGGATGAAGACGAGGATGAGGATAGGATGAAGACGAGGATGAGGATAGGATGAAGACGAGGATGAGGATAGGATGAAGACGAGGATGAGGATAGGATGAAGACGAGGATGAGGATAGGATGAAGACGAGGATGAGGATAGGATGAAGACGAGGATGAGGATAGGATGAAGACGAGGATGAGGATAGGATGAAGACGAGGATGAGGATAGGATGAAGACGAGGATGAGGATAGGATGAAGACGAGGATGAGGATAGGATGAAGACGAGGATGAGGATAGGATGAAGACGAGGATGAGGATAGGATGAAGACGAGGATGAGGATAGGATGAAGACGAGGATGAGGATAGGATGAAGACGAGGATGAGGATAGGATGAAGACGAGGATGAGGATAGGATGAAGACGAGGATGAGGATAGGATGAAGACGAGGATGAGGATAGGATGAAGACGAGGATGAGGATAGGATGAAGACGAGGATGAGGATAGGATGAAGACGAGGATGAGGATAGGATGAAGACGAGGATGAGGATAGGATGAAGACGAGGATGAGGATAGGATGAAGACGAGGATGAGGATAGGATGAAGACGAGGATGAGGATAGGATGAAGACGAGGATGAGGATAGGATGAAGACGAGGATGAGGATAGGATGAAGACGAGGATGAGGATAGGATGAAGACGAGGATGAGGATAGGATGAAGACGAGGATGAGGATAGGATGAAGACGAGGATGAGGATAGGATGAAGACGAGGATGAGGATAGGATGAAGACGAGGATGAGGATAGGATGAAGACGAGGATGAGGATAGGATGAAGACGAGGATGAGGATAGGATGAAGACGAGGATGAGGATAGGATGAAGACGAGGATGAGGATAGGATGAAGACGAGGATGAGGATAGGATGAAGACGAGGATGAGGATAGGATGAAGACGAGGATGAGGATAGGATGAAGACGAGGATGAGGATAGGATGAAGACGAGGATGAGGATAGGATGAAGACGAGGATGAGGATAGGATGAAGACGAGGATGAGGATAGGATGAAGACGAGGATGAGGATAGGATGAAGACGAGGATGAGGATAGGATGAAGACGAGGATGAGGATAGGATGAAGACGAGGATGAGGATAGGATGAAGACGAGGATGAGGATAGGATGAAGACGAGGATGAGGATAGGATGAAGACGAGGATGAGGATAGGATGAAGACGAGGATGAGGATAGGATGAAGACGAGGATGAGGATAGGATGAAGACGAGGATGAGGATAGGATGAAGACGAGGATGAGGATAGGATGAAGACGAGGATGAGGATAGGATGAAGACGAGGATGAGGATAGGATGAAGACGAGGATGAGGATAGGATGAAGACGAGGATGAGGATAGGATGAAGACGAGGATGAGGATAGGATGAAGACGAGGATGAGGATAGGATGAAGACGAGGATGAGGATAGGATGAAGACGAGGATGAGGATAGGATGAAGACGAGGATGAGGATAGGATGAAGACGAGGATGAGGATAGGATGAAGACGAGGATGAGGATAGGATGAAGACGAGGATGAGGATAGGATGAAGACGAGGATGAGGATAGGATGAAGACGAGGATGAGGATAGGATGAAGACGAGGATGAGGATAGGATGAAGACGAGGATGAGGATAGGATGAAGACGAGGATGAGGATAGGATGAAGACGAGGATGAGGATAGGATGAAGACGAGGATGAGGATAGGATGAAGACGAGGATGAGGATAGGATGAAGACGAGGATGAGGATAGGATGAAGACGAGGATGAGGATAGGATGAAGACGAGGATGAGGATAGGATGAAGACGAGGATGAGGATAGGATGAAGACGAGGATGAGGATAGGATGAAGACGAGGATGAGGATAGGATGAAGACGAGGATGAGGATAGGATGAAGACGAGGATGAGGATAGGATGAAGACGAGGATGAGGATAGGATGAAGACGAGGATGAGGATAGGATGAAGACGAGGATGAGGATAGGATGAAGACGAGGATGAGGATAGGATGAAGACGAGGATGAGGATAGGATGAAGACGAGGATGAGGATAGGATGAAGACGAGGATGAGGATAGGATGAAGACGAGGATGAGGATAGGATGAAGACGAGGATGAGGATAGGATGAAGACGAGGATGAGGATAGGATGAAGACGAGGATGAGGATAGGATGAAGACGAGGATGAGGATAGGATGAAGACGAGGATGAGGATAGGATGAAGACGAGGATGAGGATAGGATGAAGACGAGGATGAGGATAGGATGAAGACGAGGATGAGGATAGGATGAAGACGAGGATGAGGATAGGATGAAGACGAGGATGAGGATAGGATGAAGACGAGGATGAGGATAGGATGAAGACGAGGATGAGGATAGGATGAAGACGAGGATGAGGATAGGATGAAGACGAGGATGAGGATAGGATGAAGACGAGGATGAGGATAGGATGAAGACGAGGATGAGGATAGGATGAAGACGAGGATGAGGATAGGATGAAGACGAGGATGAGGATAGGATGAAGACGAGGATGAGGATAGGATGAAGACGAGGATGAGGATAGGATGAAGACGAGAATGAATATAAGGATAGGATGAGGATAGGATAAAGATGAGGATCGGATGGGGATAAGGAGGAGGATGAGGATAGGATGGGGATGAGGATGAGGATGAGGATGAGGATAGGATAAAGACGAGAATGAAGATAAGGATAGGATAAGGATGAGGATAGGATTAGGACGATAATGAGGATGAGAATAGGATGTGGATTAGGACGAGGATGAGGATAGGATGAGGACGAGAACGAGGATGAGTACTAGGATGAGGATAGGA
>NW_017722460.1:0-431 GCF_001865875.1 Lupinus angustifolius | reverse complement strand
GATGAGGATAAGATGAGGATAAGGAAGAGGATGAGGACGAGCATGAGGATGAGGATGAGGATGAGGATAGGATATGGAGGAGGAGGACGACGAGAATGAGGATGAGTTTGAGGAATGGATGAGGATGAGGATGAGGAAGAGGATGAGGATGAGGAAGTGGATAGGATGAGGACGAGAATGTGGATGATGATGAGGATGAGGATGAGGATGAGGAGGATGAGGATAGGAGGAGGACGAGAATGAGGATAGGAGGAGTACGACGATGACGATGAGGAAGAGGATGAGGATGAGGATGAGGAAGAGGACGAGGTTAGGATGAGGATTAGGATGAGTATGAGGATAGGAGGAGGATGAGAATGAGGATAGGATGTAGAGGAGGATGAGGAGGACGATGAGGATGAGGATGAGGAAAGGATGAGGACGAGAATGAG
>NW_017722459.1:0-939 GCF_001865875.1 Lupinus angustifolius | reverse complement strand
TGAGGATGAGGATAGCATGAGGATAGGATGAGGACGAGAATGAGAATGAGGATAGAATGAGAATGTGGATGAGGATGAGAATGTGGATGAGGATCAGAATGTAGGTTAGCATGAGGACGAGAATAAGAATGAGGATGAGGATGGGGATAGGATGAGGAGTAGTATGAGGTTGAGGATGAGGTTAGGATGAGGATGAGGATGTGGATGAGGATGAAGTTAGGATGAGGATGAGGATGAGGATGAGGATGAGAAGGAGGACGAGGATAGGATGAGGAAAAGGAAGAGGATGGGGATAGGAGGAGGACGATAATGAGGATAGGAGGAGGATGAGGATGAGGATGAGGAGGAGGATGAGGATGAGGAATAGGAAAGGATGAGGACGAGAATGAGAATGAGGATAGGATGAGGATGAGGAGGAGGATAGAATGAGGATGAGGATGAGGAAGAGGATGAGGATGAGGATAGGATAGGATAGGATGAGGAGGAGGATGAGGATGAGGATGAGGAAAAGGATGAGGATGAGGATGAGGATGCGGATTAGGATGAGGATGAGGAAAGGATGGGGATGGGGATGAGGAAGAGAAAGAGGATGAGGATAGGATGAGGACGAGAATGAGGATAAGGATAGGATGAGGACGAGGATAACGATGAGGATAGGATTAGGACGATAATGAGAATAAGGATAGGATGTCGAGTAGGACGAGGATGAGGATAGGATGAGGACGAGAATGAGGATGAGGATAGGATGAGGAGTAGAATGATGATGAGGAAGAAGATGAGGATAGGACGAGGATGGGGAGAGGATGCGGAGTAGAATAAGGATGAGGATGAGGATAGGATGAGGAGGAGGATGAGGATAGGATGAGGACGAGAATGAGGAGGAGGATAGGATGAGGAAAAAGAAGAGGATGAGGACGAGAATGAGGATGAGGATAGGAT
>NW_017722458.1:0-344 GCF_001865875.1 Lupinus angustifolius | reverse complement strand
ATTAGGACGAGAATGAGGATGAGGATAGGATGTGGATTAGGAAGAGGATGAGGATAAGATGAGGACGAGAATGAGGAGGAGGAGGAGGATGAGGATGAGGATGAGGATGAGGAAGAGGATAGGATGTGAAGGAGGATGAGGATGAGGATAGGATGAGGACGACAATGAGCATGAGGATGAGGATGAGGATAGGATAAGGATGTGAATTTGGAAGAGGATGAGGATGAGGAGGAGGATGAGGATGAGAATGTGGATAGGATGAGGATGAGGTTGAGGAAGAGGATAGGATGAAGATGAGGATTATGACGAGAACGAGGATGAGGATGAGGATGAGGATGAGAATG
>NW_017722457.1:0-1072 GCF_001865875.1 Lupinus angustifolius | reverse complement strand
ATGAGGATGAGGATGAGGATGCGAAAGAGGATGAGGGCGAGAATGAGGATGAGCATAGGACGAGGATAGGACGAGGATGAGAATAGGACGAGGATGAGCAAGAGGATGAGGATGAGGATGGGGATAGGATTAGGACAAGAATCAAGATGAGGATGACGATGAGGATAAGGTGACGATGAGAATGAGGATGACGATAGGATGAGGATAACGATAGGACGAGGACGAGCATGAGGATAAGATGTGGATGAGGACGAGGATGAGGATGAGGATAGGGTAGGATGAGGATGAGGATGAGGATGAGAATGTGGATAGTATGAGGACGAGAATGAGGATGAGGGTGAGGATTAGGATTGGATAGGATAGGATAATGATGAGGATGAGGATAGGAAGAAGAGGAGGATAAGGATGAGGATGACGATAGGATGAGGACGAGGATGAGGATTGGATTAGGATGAGAATGTGGAAGAGGATGAGGATAAGGATAGGATGAGGATAAGGAGAGGATGAGAATGAGGATGAGTATGAGGATGAGGATAGGACGAGGACGAGAATGAGGATGAGGATAGCACGAGGATAGGACAAGGATGAGGATGAGGATGAGGATAAGATGAGGAGTAGAATGAGCCCGAGGTAGAGGATGAGGATGAGGATGAGGATGAGGATAAGGATGAGAATGAGGAAGAGGATGAGGATGAGGTTAGGATAAGGATCTGGACGAGAATGAGGATAAGATGAGGATGAGGATGCAGAAGAGGATGAGGATAGGATGATGACGTGAATTAGGATGAGGAGGAGGATGAGGATGAGGATAGGAAGAGGACGTGAATGAGGATGAGGACGAGGAAGAGGATGAGGATGAGGATGAGGATGAGGATGAGGAGGAAGAGGAAAGGATGAGGACGAGAATGAGGATGAGGATAGGATGTGGATGAGGACGCGGATGAGGGTAGGGTGAGGACGAGAATGAGGATGATAATGAGGATAAGGAGTAGAATGAGGATGAGGATGAGGATAGGATGAGGAGGAGGATGAGGATATGATGAGGACGAAAATAAGATGGAGGATATGATGA
>NW_017722456.1:0-284 GCF_001865875.1 Lupinus angustifolius | reverse complement strand
ATGAGGATAAGGAGGAGGATAGGATAAGGACGAGAATGAGAATGGGGATAGCATGAGGATGAGGACGAGGATAGGATGAGGAGTAGAATGAGGATGAGGATGAGGATAGGATGAGGAGGAGGATGAAGATGATGATGAGGAAGAGGATACGATGAGGACGAGCAAGAGAATAAGGATGAGGATGAGGAGGATGATGAGGATGAGGAAGAGGTTGTGCACGAGGACGAGGATAGGATGAGGACGAGAATTCAGGATGTGGATAGGATGAGGAAGAGGAACAGGAT
>NW_017722455.1:0-676 GCF_001865875.1 Lupinus angustifolius | reverse complement strand
TGAGGACGAGCATGAGAATGAGCATAGGACGAGGACGAGAATGAGGATGAGAATAGGACGAGGATGAGCAAGAGGATGAGGATGAGGATGGGGATAGGATTAGGACAAGAATCAAGATGAGGATGACGATGAGGATAAGGTGACGATGAGAATGAGGATGAAGATAAGATGAGGATAACGATAGGACGAGGATGAGCATGAGGATAAGATGTGGATGAGGACGAGGATGAGGATGAGGATAGGATAGGATGAGGATGAGGATGAGGATGAGGATGACGATAGGATGAGGATGAGGACGAGGATGAGGGTGAGGATGAGGATAGGACAAGGACGAGAATGAGGATGAGGATAGCACGAGGACAGGACGAGGACGAGAATGAGGATGAGGATAGGATGAGGATAAGCAAGAGGATGAGGATGACGATAAGGACAAGAATTATGATGAGGATAAGGATAGGATGAGGATGAGAATGAGGATGAGCATGACGATGAGAATAGGATGAGGACGAGCATGAGGATGAGGATAGGATTTCGATGAGGACGAGGATGAGGATGAGGATAGGATAGGATGAGGATGAGGTTGAGGATAGGATGTGGATGAGGATGAGGATGAGGTAGAGGATAGGATGAGGAGGAGCATGAGAATGAGGATAGGATGAGGATGAAGATGAGGATT
>NW_017722454.1:0-1704 GCF_001865875.1 Lupinus angustifolius | reverse complement strand
ATGAGGATGAGGATGAGGATAGGATGTGGACGAGACTGAGGATGAGGATAGGATGAGAATGAGGAAGAGGATGTGGATAGGATGAGGATGAGGATAGGATGAGGACGAGGATGAGAACGAGGAAGAGGATGAGGATAAGATGAGGACGACAATGAGGAAGAGGATGAGGATAAGATGAGGACGACAATGAGGAGGAGGATAGGATGAGGACGAGCATGAGAATGAGGATAGGATGAGGATGAGGATGAGGATAGGATGAGAATGAGGAAGAGGATGAGGATGAGGATAGGATGAGAATGAGGAAGAGGATGAGGATGAGGATAGGATGAGAATGAGGAAGAGGATGAGGATGAGGATAGGATGAGAATGAGGAAGAGGATGAGGATGAGGATAGGATGAGAATGAGGAAGAGGATGAGGATGAGGATAGGATGAGAATGAGGAAGAGGATGAGGATGAGGATAGGATGAGAATGAGGAAGAGGATGAGGATGAGGATAGGATGAGAATGAGGAAGAGGATGAGGATGAGGATAGGATGAGAATGAGGAAGAGGATGAGGATGAGGATAGGATGAGAATGAGGAAGAGGATGAGGATGAGGATAGGATGAGAATGAGGAAGAGGATGAGGATGAGGATAGGATGAGAATGAGGAAGAGGATGAGGATGAGGATAGGATGAGAATGAGGAAGAGGATGAGGATGAGGATAGGATGAGAATGAGGAAGAGGATGAGGATGAGGATAGGATGAGAATGAGGAAGAGGATGAGGATGAGGATAGGATGAGAATGAGGAAGAGGATGAGGATGAGGATAGGATGAGAATGAGGAAGAGGATGAGGATGAGGATAGGATGAGGACGAGGATGAGGATGAGGATGAGCATGAGGATGAGGATAGGATGTGGATGAGGATGAGGATGAGGATAGGATTGGATAGGACGAGGATGAGGTTGAGGATAGGATGTGGATGAGGATGAGGATGAGGATAGGATGAGGACGAGCATGAGAATGAGGATAGGATGAGGAGGAGGATTGGATTCTCATTCTCGTCTTCATCCTATCCTCATTCGCGTCCTCATTCTAACCTCATCCTCATCCTCGTCCTCATCCTTGTCATCATCCTATCCTCATCCTCATTCTCGTCGTCAATGAGGATAGGATGAGGACGAGGATGAGGACGTTGATAAGGATAGGATGAGGATGAGAATAGGATGAGGATGACGAAATGGATTAGGATGAGGATGAGGATGGGGATGATGATAAGGATAGGATGAAGAAGAGGATGATGATGAGGATAGCATGAGGACGAGGATGAGGATAAGGAAGAGGATGAGGATAGGATGAGGATGAGAATGAGGATAGGAGGAGGACGAGATTGAGAATGAGGATAGGACGAGGATAGGATTAGGAGTAGAATGTGGATGGGGATAAGGCTGAGGACGAGGATAGGATGAGGATTTGGATGAGGATGAGGACAAGAATGAGAATGAGGATAGGATGAGGATGTGGATGAGGATAGGATGAAGACTAGAATGAGGATAAGGATGAGGATAGGATGAGGATGAGGATAAGGATAGGATGAAGTGGAGGATGAGGATGGGGTGGATGATGAGGATGTGGGAAGAGGATGAGGATGACGATGAGGATAGGATGAGGATGAGGAAAAGGATGGGGATGAGGATAGGATGAGGATGAGAATGAGGATA
>NW_017722453.1:0-1634 GCF_001865875.1 Lupinus angustifolius | reverse complement strand
GATGAGGGTAACTTAGAGGAATTCGGATATGGATGAAGCTTCTCTCTAATTCCCATTGCATGTAAATCTTTACGAGCTTTAAGATTGTCTTTTGTTCTACTTTTGTCATCAAGTATTGTGAATAATACATTGTCACCAACATTTTTCTCTATGAGCATCATATCAAGGCAATAGTAAATAAGAATATGCTCCCAATAAGGTAGATCCCAAAATATACCCTTTTTCTTCCATTGTGGTGGGTTGTTTTCACTCTTAACCTCATCATGTTGCCTTTTACGACCCGATTCTATATCGCGCAACATATTTGAACCTGAAGGTGGGATAGAGGCAGGTCTAAGCTCAATAGAACCATCAATGGACGATTTATTGACCCTTTACTTATGATCAAGTGGTAAATATCGACGATGTCCCATGAAACAATATTTTCCGCCAAACTTCACCCATTTAGACTCTGTATCAAAATTACATGATGGACAAGCAAGTGATGTGTGAATGTTCCATCTAGATAAGTTGTCTAGACCTAGGAAATCACTAATAGTTCAAAACAATGCAACACGCATTTGAAATGATTCATTTGTAGAGGAATCATAAGCTTCCACCCCTTTCCACAATTTTTTGTAACTTTGCAACTAGGGGCTGCAAGTAAACATCAGTACTATTGCCAGGCATCTTTGGACAAGGAATTATCATCGACAGTATGAGAGAAGTTTGCTTCATGCAACACCATGGAGGATAATTGTAAGTATACAACATCACAGGCCAAATGCTATTATTAGAACTTAACGTTCCAAATGGATTGAAACCATCTGTAGCTAATGCAAGCCGTATATTACAAGATTCTAAAGCAAAGTCTGGATACATTTTGTCAAACTCCTTCCATGCTTTACTATCTCTCGGATCTTTTACCAACACATCAGGGTTTGCCTTCTTAGCATGCCATTTCATATGCTCTGCAGTTTTAGAACACATGTATAGCCTTTGCAATCTTGGTATAAGTGGGAAGTACCGTAAGACCTTTGCTGGTATATATATTTTTATTTTGGTCAACCACCTTATCATTTGTACCACCAATATTTTAATTATATTTCCACGTAGATGCATTGCATATCTTGCAATTGTCTCTCTTCTTGTGCAATTGTTCGGACATGCAATTGTTCGGAAATGCATGAATCTTTTCATAGATTAAACCTAACTTCTTAATCAACTTTTTTACCTCGTATAAAGATGGTGGGAGTTTAGCATGGGGAAAAACATCATTTAAAATATCAATGATCATTGAAAAAGTTTTTTTTGTTGCACTACATAAGACTTTTATATGATACAAATGAACAATGAATGATATTTTACTATATTTTTTGCAACCAGGATACAATTCTTCATTTCCATCACCTAATTGGTCTTTTATTTTTTATTGTTGGACTTTACTTGCATCAACCCTAGGCTGATCATCATTTGGTATATTTGAGTGATCGAAATCTTGAATTCCACTATCATCAAAGATACCACAAAAATCATCTAACATTTCTTGCATTGGATATTGTCTAACCAACTCCTCTTGTGGTTGGGCTATAGTTTCAACATTATCTTGCACATGCTTTTCCCCATGCATGTACCAAAATGTGTACTTTCTGGGA
>NW_017722452.1:0-604 GCF_001865875.1 Lupinus angustifolius | reverse complement strand
AATTGTTATTCTAAACTACTTTCAAAAGAGTTTTAGATGGATGATTACACTAAAATTGAAAAATGAGTTATAATACTTTGATAAAAGATGTTGGGATCAAATTTCCTACTCATTATCAGTAAACACAAAAATCAACAACACTAATGCACTTACAAATGATTCTTCTACACAAATGATCTCAAAAGTACTAAAAGCTAATGTCTTAGTTAATTTAGTAGCTTATGCAATAAATCTTTATTTCTAGTAACTTTACACACAAGATGAAAAATTATAACTCACAAAATCATACATCTATGTCTAGTAATCTATGCATGTGAAATTGAGTAAAAAATGCAACACCTCAATTATATTAACCACCAATGTCTTTCTCATGTTAATATCTCATCAAAATAGCTCTATGTCTAACAACTAAAGTAACAAGATGAAGATATATTAACTGTTAAATATACCTCTATATCTAGTAGTCTATATTAACAAGTTTGAGAGTTATTAAGTTATTTAATTACCTCTATGTCTAGCAACTAACTCACGAATATGCATAAAGTCACAAATTTGATATAAATCTATGTCTGACAATTATATAATTGATGAGTTCAATAAAAGT
>NW_017722451.1:0-1371 GCF_001865875.1 Lupinus angustifolius | reverse complement strand
ACAATTATGTGGAACTAGTGCATAATTCTAAAGGTTTTTCTCTTCACCAAGTGATATGAATTTCCCTATAAATAGAGACACTTGAAGGTAGAATCAAGAACACGAAATTTTCATCTCTAAGAACTTATCCTTCATTTCTCTAATGCATCAGAGAAGTGTAGGAAACATAAATTTGTAAACTATTATTGAAAGATAATTTTGTTGTGTTTGTGCAAAATATATCATGGTTTTCCAAAGTATCCTCAAGGGGATTCGTTCTTCATCCCATTTGTATCCAATATACTTAAATTGGTGGGGGCGAATCGAACCTAAAGGTTAGTGTGGTAACACACGCTTTGGAGGTTTCTTCGTGCATATCCATCAACTAAGTCTTTGTTCAAGTGGTGCAACATCTTTCCATGAATAAATTTTTCTCACAATCTTAAACATTTTATCGCATATAAGTGCAATTGCACGTTGTCGCTACCTCACTTTCGTGGGCACGACGAAAAAAATGCATATAAATGTAATGGAGTCACCATCGATGTTTTTAGAGGGAAAACATGAAAAATAAATTTAAAAATATGGATTGATCTGCTCACAAAGAAAAACTAATTTTGGGAGTCGGTTATGGATGAGGAATGTGTTAGGCACCTCATGTTGTCCATTATAAAAATAGTACTTAGATCAGTTATGTGGATATTCATCCAAAACATTAATTTTACCCTCATACATTATTGAATAAAAACATAAAACAAAACACAAATTATATTTTTGTGCCCGAAAGGGAAAAACATACTCTTATGTATCTCTAACTACAATAGAGAAATCAAGGCTACGTAGTTCTTCATAGAAAATACTTGATTAGTCAATATATTCTTATTTTATTTTATATTTTATATATTCATATAAAATTAACAAGACAAGATGGTGCGACAAGTTACTAGTCCCATAGTGGAGACATCTCACCTTGCCTTTGACAATATAAAGTAGCGTGACAAGACACTCAACCTATAGTGGAACTACTTCACGCCACTTTTAAAATTATTTGAAAATTTAACAAGACAAAAGTAGCAAGTATTTGAAAATTAGGGTTGCGGTTTGAAATTGATTTGGAGAGTTATGGTCAAATTTATTTGGAGATTTAGGGTGAAATTGATTTGGGGGTTTAGGATGAAATTACTTTGGGGGTTTAGGGTGAAATTACTTTGGGGGTTTAGGTTAAAATTTATTTGGGGTTTAGGTTAAAATTTATTCTGGGATTTAGGGTAAAATTGATTTAGGGGTTTAGGTTAAAATCATTTGGGGACTAGGGTTAAAATCAATTTGGGGTTTAGATATAAATCAATTTGGGGGTTTTGAGTTTAATTAAATTGGGTCTTATGTTTAAAG
>NW_017722450.1:0-311 GCF_001865875.1 Lupinus angustifolius | reverse complement strand
CTGGCCACAATGGTGGACTAAAATGGGGAGAAATACAAAATAAAAAAACAGTTGTGGCGGAAGGGCTTGGGTGAATGGCAGCATGAGATGTTCAAAAATGAAATTAGTTTTCAAACACATCTACTTGACAGTACACACATTATAATAACATAAAGAGAATGAAACAAATGAGAAGAAAAGTAACTCTTTAGAGCTTATGAAAGAATAAGAAGATGATATCCTTGTTTTAGTCTCTCCCTTCCCTCCTTATCAAGTGCTTTTTTTTCTTTCTATGTGTGCCTCTCTCTCTCTCTCTCTTTTTTGAATTTGCC
>NW_017722449.1:0-647 GCF_001865875.1 Lupinus angustifolius | reverse complement strand
GAGAACTTACGGATTAGAACAACATTGGTAGAGTTAAGATTAGCATGAATCCGTCTTTGGTTGAAGAACTGAATCACTAATTGACAAACATCATAACTAATGATATCCCAAATTAGGCAACATGCTACCCCTATCATTCACTATGAAAAGATTTAAATTCAAAGCCGAACAGAATAAGGGATTGATCTTATTTGAGTGCGCCATGGGCTTAGATATGAAGACAACATCTGGCTTATTTTCAGAACAAAGTTTGTAAGCACTAGTCTAGTTGTAGGATTACCCATACCTCTATGAAATTTTCTGCTTGTAAGAGTTGCACTGTGTTGTGGCCATCATTTTCCATGGAATCCTCCACTCTTGTATCGTTAGATTCCTCATCAGAGGATCCTTTTGTATCACCTACCTCTTCCTCAGGGGGAGCAACCTTTTGAAGTTGATCCACTTGTATGTTCACACAATTGTCAAACTCCAAATTAATGATCAAGTCATTTTCTTGCATTGGATTAGGCACTTCCCTCAATTTTCCAAGAATAGATTCATTGTTTTGGGTTGGATTGGAGGTGTTTTTCTTGTTTCCATTGTTTAATGCAGGGTCATTTTATGGTATGAACTTTGTAGGTTTCCCCATAGGATTAACTTTCTTAGGC
>NW_017722448.1:0-490 GCF_001865875.1 Lupinus angustifolius | reverse complement strand
GATAAACTAGTTCTCTCGTCGTCTCCTTCAACCCTGGAATCTTTTCTCTTAAACATGCCAATAACAACCAAAACAACAATTAAATTCTACTCTACCTAAAACTAACAGTTAATCTATTATTGATAAACAATTTTTAATGCAAAAGCACACATATAAGTTTCAATTGCAGAATAATACAACTATATATATACTGTAAGAGATTGGTGTTGGAAATAACTAAATGAATAAAACAACCTTACTAAGTAGCCTTTGAAAAATAAGTTACCATAAAATAGTTGCACTACCATTGACCTTCCAATACTAAGTGGTTTCATTCATAATAAATGAAGATAATATCACATAGTAAAACAAAACACATATATTCTTCCTGTGGCCATGTTATCTCTTTTAGAACCATTATCTCTTTTAGAAACAAAACACAAATATGATTTTGTGTAAGTTGATATTGGTCTTGAAGCTCTACAGAATCTATTTCTGTAAAAGGTAGCCC
>NW_017722447.1:0-11134 GCF_001865875.1 Lupinus angustifolius | reverse complement strand
AGGAAGAATCATGAATGAAGTCAACAACCTTAGCCAATAGAAAATAAGAGATTGGATCAAGGAAACCAAGATATTCAACTAGAGGATAACCAAGCCAATTATCCAGCCAATAGTTTATGTGATTCACATTACTCAACAACCAAATGCCAATATTTTTTGATTCCTGGCTAGACAGAGGATTTTGTGTAAGTTGATATTGGTCTTGAAGCTCTACAGAATCTATTCCTGTAAAAGGTAGCCCATTCCTAAGAGGAGGAACTCATATCCCAAGCAAGTTTGGGAATAACAGCCTGATTTATAGCAATGACTATCTTAAAGCAAGACCACCCTCTTTGATAGGGCAGCAAACATTATGCCAAGCAACAATGCCTAACTTTTTAACCTGAGTATCCCCAGACCAGATGAAGTTCCTTATGCAATTATACATCCTCTTTAGCAAATTGACAGGCCAATTATAAACATGGAAGTTATAGACTAGCATGCTATGGATGATAGGTTTAACAAGTTCAACTATGCCCATTATTGAAAGGCCAGACCCTTTCCATTTAGCCAATTTGTTCACAATTTTGTCTGCTACGGGCTGCAAGTGAATAGCTTTCGGTTTTTCTTTCACAAAAGGAACACCAAGATAAGTGAACGGAAAGAGACCAGCTCTAAAACCCACCCAGTTAGTGAGATTGCCAATTTTCCTAGCATTGGCTTGAGTAGAATAAAACTTGCATTTGTCTAGATTTAACCATTGCCTTGAGATTTAGCATAGTCAATAAAAAAATTCTTGAGAGCCAACAATTCTCTTTCGATGCCTCTACAGAAAATCAAGATTCCATCAGCATATAAAACATGGCTTGGAGTGTTAATCCTAGGACCATAAATTGTGCTAATTCTCCCACTTTCCAGCAACTATTATAACCTCATGAAACAATCCAATTAATTTTCTCTACTTTTGTCATACAATAAATGTATGGAATTCATTTTAATGATCATAAATGAAATAGTCCTTCAAACATTAATAACTTCTTAGGGATATTTTTTAAAATGGAAAAGGAATTGAAAATATATTTTAACCTTCCAACATTGTTAGTTTTTTACATATTTTATATCCCTTAAATAATACAATTTGCATTTGTTAACACAACCCAAACAATTTTTCCAAGAGTAGACATATCAAAATGGTCATTTTGACCAGCCAAATCCCGAAAATTCGATGGACTTGAGTATTATACTAAGTAATTTTTATTTCATTAAATGCTTTTAGATGATATTGGTCGTGCTATATTAAAACTAGGGCATACCAAATTTATCCGGGTGGGTGAGTGCTTTCGATTTTCATATCTTTTTTGTTTTTTTTGGACCTTTGACTTAGTAATAAACCAAATTGTTTTACAACATAATGGTACTATGAATTTATAATGAAAAAATATAATAAATATTGGTGTAAAGAACTCTGAACAAAAATTAGAATAAATTTTATAACATAAATATTTATAAATTACACTGATGTTATAAAGTGAAACATTCTATTATTCGTCCTATTTTTTATAATGTCCTTTTAATCACACTAGAAAAATAATATTAAATCAAATGGGAAGAAATGTTAAAACATATAGACTTCACTTTTCCTTTCTTAATTTTACTATGTACTTAATTAGATTTAACTTTTACAACAAAACTAGAAAACAGCGTAATCATTTATCATAGAGAACCTCACACAACCAAATCCAACTCGTATGAGTTCACAATGAAGGCATGGACAATGAACATACAATTGATTTTCGTACAAAAAGTAAAAAATGATGATCATATATTATGATGATGATTATATTATGAGATATAGAGTTCCTCGTGAACTTGAGTCTATACTACCATTACTATACACTAACATGACATTATTTTATATAGTTTCCAATAATTTATATATTAAAGTGAAGTCACAAATTATATTTTGTTAGGAAGTGAAAGTCCAGTAAAAATGATTGATTTAATAAATGACTTAGATTACAATCATATATGTAAACTTGACCTCATGTCCCAACTCAATATAGGATATTAGATTTATGAGTTTGATTGAATTAGGCATAACAAATGTATTAGAAAAAATTATGTCTTAATATGAAATTATATATATACATATATATCTTAAAAACAGATTAAATAGGTTACAATTTAACTAAATATTTTTTAATATAAATATACATGAATTGTACTCCAACTATTTACCCAAAAATATTATATCCTAACTTTTGTTGTCTGATCCGGTTTAGCCCAAAATTTATGCAGACAAACACATAATCATCAGTGCAGTCCTTTTTGAGATGTATATCTTAAACATAATGTTAAAGTCTCCATTAAAAGAATGTGCATCAATTAATACATTCCTATAATTATTTAATATAGCAATAATTGTTATAATATTAATTTATTTATTTCATATCCTTAAACAATGACACACCCATTAACATATTCCTCTAATTAATTAATTACAAAAAATTTCACCTATGGAAACAAGGTGGACTAGTAGTCAATAAGACTTTAATAGATCCAACTTACATAGTAAGATACTAAGAATGACAAAGTAACCCTCTTTACTAAAATATATTCACATCTATCTCTCATTTCAATTCTAATTTTTAAACATAACAGAGGTAATGAAAAACCTAGGTGAGTTAGTGCTACCCTTTTTTGTTTTTTGGATCTTTAACTTAGAAATAAATATCATATTAAAAAGTTTTTAGAACATACTGGTACTATAAATTTATAATAAAAATAGATAATAAATACATATTGGTGCTATGAACTTTGAACAAAAAATAGAGAAACTTTATAACATAAATATTTATAAGTTTCAATGATGTGATGGAGTGAAACATTATATTATTCATCCTATTTTTCATTATGTCCTTTTAATCACACTAGTATTAAATCAGATGAAAATAAATGTTAAACCATATAGGCACCCCTTTTCATTTGTAAATTATATTGTATACTTAATTATATTTATCTTTTACAACAAAAATTAGTAAAGAACAATAGCTTTTACAAAAAAACTAAAAGGCCACATAATTGTTTACCATAGTAACCCCACACAACTAAATTCAACTCTTATTTGTTCATAATGAAAGTATTAATAATGAACATACAAGTGATCTTCTTACAGTTAGTAAAATTGATGATGATGTATTATGATTGAAGATGATTATATTATGAGATATAAAGTTCCTCGTGAACTTGAGTCTATATTACCATGACTATAAATAGACATGAAATTAGTTTTGATAGTTTTCAATGATTTATATAAAGGTAAGTCACAAATTATGTTTTATTAGAAAGTGAAAGTCGAGTAGGAATGATTGATTTAACAAATGATTTAGGTTAAAAATCATATAAGTGAACCTGACATTATGTCCTAACTCAAACATGGGGTATTAAATTTATGAGTTTGGTTGAATTTCACAAGACAAATGTGTTAGAAAAGTTATATGTTATATGGATTTCTTGACTGCCATAACTCACAATCCGCTTAGGGCAAGTTTGACCTACAATTTGATATACATAAATTATTTTGTAACTTTTTATTCTCGTCCAGTTTAGAAGAAACTTTATACGAACTAACCTATATTCATCTATACAATCCATTTTGAATTGACTATCCTAAAATATATATTAATGTTTCCATTAAAAGAAAGTGCATCCATTAATACATTCCTATAATTAATTAATATAGCAATAAATGATATATTATTAATTTATTTATTTCATATGCTAAAACAATTCATAGGGTGAGTTTGAACTGTAGTTTAATATAAATAAGTTATACCATAACTTTTTATTCTCATCAAGTTTAGCCCGAACTTTATGTCGACTAACTCATATCCGTCAATGCAGTCCTTTTTGTGATGTCTATCCTACACCAAATGTTAAAGTTTCCATTAAAAGAATATGCATCCATTAATACATTCTTATAATTAATTAATATAGAAATAAATGTTATAATTAATTAATTAATTATAAAATTTTGCATGAACGGAAACAAGGTCGACTAGTAGTCAATAAGACTTTAACAATTCAAACCTACACAGTAAGATGCCAAGAATGAGAAAGTGACCATCTTTACTAAAATATATTCACATCAATCTCTCATTTCAATTCCAATTTTCAAACAAAACAGAGATAATGAAAAACCTTTTTTTTCCTCCTTCAATAGTTGAAGTGATAGATGTTGAAACCTTTAATATCACAACATTCTCGCTCAAAGGTAAACACAAATCCACCACCATTCGCATTGATCTCTCTGACTCCGACGATGATCAAAATGACGACGTCCGAATCCTCACTTCCAACCCCCCAAACACTCCTTTTGGGAAACATAAAAGGATCTCCGAAATTGGAGAATATTCGAATTCAAATAATAATAATACTATCACTCCTTTCATATGTTATATTTGTACTGAAACCAAAACAATAAACGATGCATTTTGTATCCATTATTGCTCTCACTCTTACTGCACTGTCTGTGTAGTAACGTATGTGGAATCTAAGCTTCAAGAGAACGGTGTTAAAATTCACTGCCCTCAACCTGAATGTGAAGTTGAGGTATTGGAGCTTCAATGTTGTCGTGGAATTCTTCCTAAGGAAGTGTTTGATCGTCTGGGAGATGCTTTGTGTGAGACTATGATTCTAGAGAATGAGAAATTCTATTGTCCTTATCAGGATTGCTTAGCATTTAAGGTTAACTATGGTGGAGAATTGGTGAAGGAATCTGAGTGCCCTAATTGTAGGAGATTGTTTTATGCGCAATGTAAGGTTTCATGGCATGATGGGATTGAGTGTGATGATTTTCAAAAACTGAATAAGGATGAGAGAGAAAAAGAAGATATCATGTTTATGCAGCTGGCGAATAATAACAAGTGGATGAGATGTCCAAAGTGCAGGATTTTCGTTGAGAAATCTCATGGATGCATGTACTTGAAGTGCAGGTTAGCTTTTTTTAATATTATTCAAAACTGATTTACTACATTGGAGGCTGCAAGTATAGCTATATGGGTCACAATTACTTGTAGTTTTAAAATTTTCTAAGGTTATAAATTTGTGCTCATGTCTGCCGTTACAAACACCTATATGTTAGGATTTTGGAAGTTATTGAATCTGTCTCATGGTCATAATTGTAGTGGCATCAATCACATTTACCTTTAATTGTCTAAAGCATCAAGGTTTTATGATTTTATGGGGTTTTAAATTTGGATCCATGACAATTATAGACGTCAACATGTTCGGGTTTTGAAAGTCGTCGAATCCTTATCGTGACCGCAATTATACTTGCTCGAGTCATCATTTTCCTTTGTCCAAAACGTCAAGGCTTTGAGCTTTTCTAAAAACATGACCATATCCGCTATTTAAAACCTTGTTGATTCCCATCATTCGAGTCTAGTTAATAGAAAGATAAGCATTGGTAGAGATTTACCTTTTAAATAGGTTTCTAGTTAGCATATGGACTGTTTCAGAGGTATACACAATAGGTCCGCAACAATTTCTAGAAGATACCTATAATGGCAGATGAATCAAACTCTACCCTCTTCTCTTATTTTACAACACATCACATTGTTGTCCATAACTCTTCCAACGCTCGGATTTGACTATCTGTCGTGCATTTGTTTGTGCAAATAATGACTTTAATTTGTCTCATATTGTCATAGTCCTGGTCATTTTGGATTGGAGTATCATCACATCCATTGCAATCTAGACATTGAATGTAGCATCGTGCCTTGTACTTTAAGAGTATCAGTTTTGAAGGAAACATAAAAGATGACCAAGTTTGTCAAGTTTTACATGGTTGTCCAATTTAATTAAATACATATTTTAAGTGGTTTCTAAAAACATAGATTCAAGGTTTAAAATTTTCTTGAAAAACATTTGAACTAGATTGTTTTAGGTTTCACAATTTTTAGCTTCATAGTAATCCCCAACATCTTCCTGGTTAGTATTTAATAAGATTTTTTTTAAGCAAAAGATGCAATAGCACTCCCCATATATTAATGGAAAGGCTTCGATTACTTGGATATAAATTAGTTGCTCATTTCTTTTTTATACTTCAGAAAATCCATTTTACTGTTGCTCCTTGCATTTAATAGAATACTTGTTTTCTCTGATAAGCAATCATTTCATCACACTTATAACCTTGTTGAGTGTTCACAGTTATCTCATTATAGAGAATTTTCTAAAGCATGAGATTACCTACATATGATTCATGTCTAATTACCCAGATGTTACGAGAGCAACACTTAACTATGTAATAAGAAAACATATATAAAGTAACTTATATTGTGGATTGCAGGTGTGGACATGCCTTCTGTTACAACTGTGGAGTTGTTTCCAAAAATAATTTCCATTAACGCTGAAGACTCTTGAACAATAATAGAGGGGGTTTAAGTCTATGACCTTTAGTATATGCTTACATGTTTCTTATTATTTACATATTAAAACAACTCAGCTATTATGTGTGTATGGAACCAGAATCTGCTAGAGAGTGTCATCTTGCATTAAAAATAAGTACATAAGTGTCGTGACAATCTGCATTTTTTTTGGTTTTTCAGTACTTTCCTCCCTAGCATTGGAGAGGATACCGACTCCTTTAGTTGAAATGTGAGTCAAATTTATGAAATACTATATGCAAAATGGCAGGAGAAAAATGGACCACCATCAAGATCACCTATTTGACTATAACATCCATCTCAATTTCCCTAACACCATCCCCTTAACAAGTTCCCAATCTGTCACTAACACACACTATCATTGCCACTAGAGCTGACACTATTAGTGGTGTGCGACATGCGTGGTGCTCAGAACCCATAATTCATAAAATGTCAAAAATATTTTTTTCCATATATGACTACTTTTTACTCAACGGGGCAAGTATTCTATTGTTTTTTTATTTTCTGAATTTATTTCATAATCAATTATTATTAGTCTACCTATAAGTTTATTAAATATTTTGTTACTTGTCATGCCCATTGTTTTATATTATTATATTGTTGATATATAATTGAAAGAAGATTTCGACTTGAGGAAGGCAAAATATGAGACCTTTTACTGATTATTTAGAAGTTGGATACAAAATATTGCACTAAGTGTATTTTACATTCTTGTATCAAATTCTTTTGATATACAATGACAAATTATTTTTAATTCTTATTTTGCTCTCGCAATTTGTTTTGGTTCCTCAAGTTTATTCAACCTTTAACATACAAATTTCGCATAGTTAATTTCTTATATGCCAAGGGCCTAATTTTTTCCAGAACAGTAGATCTACAAAATGCCAAAATTGGCCTTGATTTCCTCGATTGTAACTACCATGAGCACTACCCATCATGTTGAATAATGATCCTCTCCAATAATGGAGAGACAAGTGTTTGTTTCTCCTCATACTTTCAATGGCAAAAATGTGATTTCATGATAAATAAAATGATAAAAGTATCATTACATGTTATTTTTTGTTTGTTATTATGTGATACTTGCCTCTATAGTATTGGAGATAATCCTTACTTAGTAGAGGGTTTATGCAAGAATGGTCCAAGGTGTTATGCAATAGTGATGACAACATTAAAAGATCTTAGTTACATTTGTGGTTAGGGTGTTAGTGAATAGCGATGGCAAACATACCCATTAGTCTGCACCTACAAATATTTGCAAATTAAAAGCCAATATGGAAATGTCCATTTGTGATTTTAGTTCACAAACATAAAGTTGGTGTAGACAAGCCCGAGTGTGATTTTTTGACAAATTTTCATGCTCTACCCATTTTAAAACAGGCTAGACAAATATGTTGAAAAGAGAAAACTAAACATACCCTATAATTACTTCTGTTATTACTTAGTTTCATTTGATTAACAATCAATGTTGTTTCTTCTATTATTAATTCCCCTTCGACCAATTAATAAGGAACAATGTTGTGTTATTCTTTGAAATCTCAACTCAGTTCTGCTTGGCTAGGATTTGCTCAACTCAAAACTTGACTCGAGTTCGATACGAGTTATTTTTTAGCTTGAGTTCAGCTCAGTTAAAGTTCTCAAAATATTCAGCTCAACTTAAATTGGTTCATTTGGACAACTCAAATAATTAATTCATTTAAAGAACATTCAGCACAAGGTTATATATATGTAAATATTACAACAATGAACATAAAAAATAATGCAATGTATAATAATAGTGAACATAAAAAATTAGTTTATATATATGGATCTAGCTCATGAACCTAACGAGTCGAACTGTATCCATCTCAAGTGCAGCTCATTTGGTTCATTAACCAAATTTGTCGAGCAAAATAATGAGTCGAGTTTTGAACGAATACCGAGTTGGTTCAGTTCATTGTCAGCTCTTCCTAGAACTAGTATTTCATTTCCGCCATATATTTAATAGCGTTCAACATACAAATGTTATTGAATGAACATTGTTAAATGTTAATTCTGGCATAGTCAACAATGAAATGACCATATTTATTGGTATGGTTTTGTTAAATTAAATTAGTTTCAGTGGTCTATCTCTCTTTTCTTATGTTACATGGGCCCTGAAACCAAAACCCTAAACGACGAGTTTCGTGTCCATAATTGCTCTCTCTCTTATTGCACTGTCTGTGTAGTAATGTATGTTGAATCCAAGCTGCAAGAGAACATTGTTAAAATTCGATGCCCTCAACCTGAATGTGAAGTTTATATATATACATATGGATCTAGCTCGTGAACCTAACGAGTCTAATTGTTTACATCTCAAGTTCGGCTCATCTGGTTCATTAACTAAGTTTGTCGAACAAAATAATGAGTCGAGTTTCAAATGAATATCGAGTTAGTTCTGTTTATTGTTAGCTCTTCCTAGAGCTATTAATTCTTTTCCGCCTTATATTTAATAGCGTTTAAGATACTTGTAATATTGAATGAACGTTATTAAATGTTAATTTTAGCATAGTAAACAAGGAAATGACCATATTTATTGGTATGTTTTTGTTAAATTAAATTAGTTACAAGAGAGAAAAATATATACTTATTATTTTTTGACTTAATTAATTCAGAAAAATATTTTTCAAACGAGTAAAAAACTAAAACAAATTTTGTGCCACAACATATGTTCTCCTCCCACTATTATAACCTCTTGAAACAATCCAATTAATTCTCACTACTTTTTTCATACAATAAATGTATGCAATTAATTTTAATGACCATAAATTATATGGTCCTTTAAACATTAATAAGTTCTAAAGGATATTGTTTAAAACGGAAAAAAGAAACTTTATCTTAGAAAATAATATTATACCTTCGAAGATTGTTAGTATTTTAACATATTTTATATTCCTTAAATAATACACTTTGCATTTGCTAACACAACTTAAACCACTTTTCCAAGAGTAGACTAATCAAAATGGTCGTTTTGGCCCATCAATTCCCGAAAATTTGAATGAGTTGAGTATCATATATTCATTAATTTTTATTGAATGAAAACTTTTTAGCCGAGATTGGTCGTGTTATAGTAAAACTGGGTTTCAGGTCAAATTTATCTGAGTGGGTCAATGCTACCATTTTTATATCTTTTAAGTTTTTTTGGACCTTTCACTTGATAATAACCCTTAGATGAAAATCATTTTACAACACAATGGTACTATGAATTTATAATGAAAAATAGATAATAAATATTAGTATTATGAATTTTGAAAAAAAATAAAGTAATTTTAATAACATAAATATTTTAAATTACAATAATATTATAAAGTGAAACATTATATTATATGTCCTATTTTTCATAATGCCCTTTAAATCACACTACAAAAAAGTATTAAATCAAATGGGAAGAAATGTTAAACCATGTACACTTTACTTCTTTTTCTTTATTGTACTGTGTACTTAATTAGATTTAACTTTTACAACAAAAACTTCATAAAAAAATAATTTTTACAACATAACTGAAAGATAACATAACTGTTTATCATAGAGAACCGCACACAACCAAATTCAACTCATATTAGTTCATAATATACTTGTTAGGCATAAATAAATGTTTTAGAAAAAAGTTATATGTTATTATGAAATTATATATATTAAAAATAGATTAAATAGGTTACAGTTTAAATAAATATTTTTTAATATTATATGATTTGTTTGGCCACCGAAACTCACAATCCACTTCAAACAAATTTGAGCTTAAATTTGATATACCTAAATTGTATCAAGACTTTTTAGTATGATCCAATTTAGCGCAATATTTATGCAGGCTAACTCATATCCATCCATACAGTCCACTTTGAAACGTCTATCCTACAATAAATATTAAAGTATCCATTAAAAGAATGTGCATCCATTAATACATTCCTATAATTAATTAATATGGAAATAAATTATTATATTAATTTATTTGTTTGATATCCTTAAATAATGCAATATCCAGTAACACTTTCCTATAATTAATTAATTACAAAACTTTTCACCTATGGAAACAAGTTGGACCATTAGTCAATAAGACTTTAACAGATCAAACTTACACAAAAAAATACCAAGAATGAGAAAGTGATCCTCTTTATTGAAATATATTGACATTTATCTCTCATTTCAATTCCATTTTTCAAACATAATAGAGATAATGAAAAACCTTTCTTTTACTCCTTCAACAACTGAAGTGATAGATGTTGAAACCTTTCATATCACACCATTCTCTCTCAAAGGTAAAAACAAATCCACCGTGATTCTATTTGATCTCTCCAACTCCGACGATGATCAAAATGACGACGTCACAATCCTCACTTCCAAGCTCCCAAACGCTCCTTTTGGGAAGCATTATTGATATACCTACTGAGTTGGTTCGGTTCATTGTCGGTCCTACCNGGAAATAACATTTTTTCTATCTATATTTATTTTAACAATTTTCTTCAACTCCTCATGCATTTCGACATAAGCTGCATATAATTCATCATATGGAGGAGAGTCACTAGAGCATGATGAAGTATAGGAATTTACCTCAATAGAATCATCTTCATCATTAGATGTGCACTCCTCATGCACTTGTGCCATAAGGCATACCTTTGAATTTTTCTCCTCATTGGATGAGCTTGAAGTCGAATCTTTCTCGGAATCGTCCAGAACAATGTATGCTCCTTTTGACT
>NW_017722446.1:0-5930 GCF_001865875.1 Lupinus angustifolius | reverse complement strand
CAAGAACTCACAAGACGTCCTAGTCTAATATGAATGTTCATGCATGAGGTTTCTGAAAATATGCAATCATAAAGAACTATCTCTTTTTATTTTCAAGAAATACAAGAATGACGCAAGATAGATTTTCAAAAAATCATGCAATATGAATATCAAAACTAAAGCCTTAGCATGATCTAATCTTTCTCCTAATTCAACACTCTCTAATAGATTTTAACAATGATGATCTATCTCTTTTTTTTCTCTCTTTTCTTACTTAGCCGTTTCTGCAATTAGCTAGTGTTTATACAAAACAAATTTTGCCTCTACAAATGGTTTTTCAGTTATGCAGTTGAAACAGCAGAAAACACTCACGTTAATTGATTAAGCCATGCGGTTAATCGATTAACCAATGTATTTTTAATACATGATTAATTAGTAAACTAATTATATGTTATATGCTGATACAATACATCATTTCCAAAATATAATACATTTAATGCACAAAATCAATGTATTCAAATGGATGAACTTAATTATCATATATTTCTAGATGATGTCTCATTTTAGTGGATTAATTACTTTATTAAGTCTTGTGAGACTCACATCTAGGTTTACCTAACCTAGACTCATGGCAAGCATCTTAGACTTCTAAAAAGATAATAAAGAATTATAACATAAGTCTAATAAGACACCACTTGAGCCCTCGACGTGTTGATTGTTGAGACATCTTCAAGCTTTAATTAACTTATTGTCTTCATCAAAATATAGGCAAAACATTGCTAATGCAATCCTTGACGCTTTGCACTCTCAATTAATTATGAGTTGTACTATTATTTATGTTACTAATTATTATATATGTTACTAATTGTAGATTATATTGTTATATATGTGATAATTTATTTATTTATCCCTAAATTATATAATTTTACACATATTACTAGCAAGAAATTATGAGTTTTAATTTGGTTTCCCATCTATTTATGAATTCTATTTTCTAATAATAGTAGTAGTATTTCTATTTTTATGATAAAAAATATCTTATGAATTACATTTTAAACATTCAATTGATTCAATATTTAAAAAAATAGGAGAAATTAATGATAAGTTTGGTTCGTACAATAAAATTTGTAGTAATTGAGTTTTAATCGAGTCATTTCTGTATATTTGGTATGGTCACTAAATTCCACCAAAATCCGAACCCAACTTTTACGGTCCTAATGACGTATGTCTTATAAGTAACAAGCTTATAAACTTATACAGTGATAAGTTATTTGAATAATCAATCAATTTACTAGCATTTTAAATTGAATCAACTATCTGATTAGTGCTAAACTTCAGGGCATTAGTTTTTCAACATTCAATTGACTTTTTAATGAGTTTTGTTCTACAAAGTCTTATTATGAAATCACTACACATTATGGTAAAACAATAATGCTTAAAATTATTATTTGATATTGCTTTTGGACACTGTTTATGTTAGCGCAGTCGAATGTAGGATTAGATTTAATAACGATTTTAAAGCGTTGTAGAAAGTAGACATTTAACAGTGCTCCTTGAATGAGCGCTGTTGAAAGTCCACTTTCTACAACCTCACTCAAGCAAGCATAGTAGAAAGTGGACATTCAATATCACTCACTTCAATGAGCACTGTTAAATTTTTACTTTCTATAATGAGTGTTGTTAAATGAGTCAACTTTCCTAGGAGTTCTATCAAACACATGAGAAGCATGCCCAATTTCACCATATTAACATGAGATTTGACAATATAAACATCTTTTGAAAATCGAATTCATAAACCATTGCATGAACTTGTCTCCCTTAGCTCAAATCCATTAACTTGGAAGATTCTACGTAATAATGAAATGGATGAATATGATGAGGATGTAGAAGACTAATACATGAATTTATTGTCTCCCTTAACGTAAGAAATAAATATATTTATTATCGATGAAAAAATGCATAGTTCAGATTCAATATAATAAAATTGAAATCAATATCTACACAAATAATAAGCTTAAAACTCGACTCAAGTTCGATACGAATTATTTTTTTAGCTCTACTTTACCTCGGTTAAAGTTCTCGAACTATTCGGCTCAGCTCAAAGTGTTTTATTTGGACAAATCAAGTAATTTATTTGTTTAAAGAACGTTCAGTAGGTTATATATATATATATATATATATACATGTAAATATTATAATAATAAATATAAAAATTAATGCAAGGAATAATAACAGTAAACATAAAAAATTAGTTATGTATATATATGAGAGTGTGTATGTGGAGCTAGCTCATAACCTAACGAGTTGAACTATATCTATTTTAAGTTATGCTTATTTGGTTCATGAACCAAGTTTGTTGAGCTAAATAACGAGTCAAGTTTTGAACGAATACCGAGTGGGTTCGGTTCATTGTCAGCTATATGGAGAGTTGTTGATTCCTTTTTGCCTTACATTTAATAACGTTCAACATACAAATGTTCTTGAATGAACGTTGTTAAATGTTAATTCTAGAATAGTGAACAATGAAATGACCATATTTATTGGTATGGTTTTGTTAAATTAGTTTCAGTGGTCTATTCAGAATCATTTACACCTTTGTGACAAGAGAGAGAAAAAAATTCTCTTTATTTTTTTTAACTTAATTAATTCAAAATTTTTTTCCAGTAAAAAACTAAAACAAATTTTGTGCCACAACGTATATTCTCCTCCCACTATTATAACCTTGTGAAACAATAGATTTAATTATGTTTACTTTTTTCATAGAATAAATGTATGCAATTCATTTTAATGATCATAAATTAAATATTCCTTCAAATATTAATAAGTTCCTAGGGATATTTTTTAAAATGGAAAAGGAATTGAAAATAATATTTTAACCTTCCAACATTGTTAGTTTTTTACATAATTTATATTCCTTAAATAATAAACTTTGCATTTGTTCACACGACCCAAACAATTTTTCCAAGAGTAGACATATCAAAATGGTCGTTCTGGCCCGCCAAATCTCAAAAAATTGAAGGACTTAAGTATTATATTACGTAATTTTTATTTAATCAAGTTTTTTTAGATGAGATTGGTCGTGCTAAATTAAAACTAGGTTCGGACCGAATTTATACGGGTGGGTAAGTGCTTCGCTTTTCATATCTCTTTAGTTTTTTTTGGACCTTTGACTCCATAATAAACCAAATTGTTTTACAACATAATGGTACTATGAATTTATAATGAAAAAAATATATTAAATATTGGTGTAAAGAACTCTGAACAAAAATTAGAATAACATCACTGCTCAAAGTTAGTCCACTGGGTCTTTTTATCAATATTATCTCAATTTCAATTTCCAATAACATCACCTAAGTTAGTGGTCTCAGCCCCAATACAATTTTTATCATACAAATATCCTCAGGATGAGCTCAAGACATAACTTGGTGATTAAAATACATGGGTAATGTCCCAAGGTCACTATACTTTCACATGTGTGGATAATCATAGTGTCCCAAGTATCTGCAAATAATTCTCATTCACATATGAATTTAATCATGATCACTATCACATGATTAGTCAAACATAGACATTCAATACTAATTATAGTAGTATAATAATAGTATAAAATCATATCAGTAAGTCATCAATATCAAACATATAATCATTCAATCAAAACACAATATTTTAATATTCATAACTAAAATGACTAAATGAGGAAGTCCATAACAATCACAACAATTGACCCCTCATTAATCATTTTAGTCTAAGGATCCTCCAACTAGTGAGTATCATTGGAGACCCCAATGCTACATTCTAATACCACTATGTCTAATGTTTCTCCCTCACCTGAATTTATGCAAGCTCCTTGTCCAGTAGATAAACTAGTTCTCTCGTCGTCTCCTTCAACCCTGGAATCTTTTCTCTTAAACATGCCAATAACAACCAAAACAACAATTAAATTCTACTCTACCTAAAACTAACAGTTAATCTATTATTGATAAACAATTTTTAATGCAAAAGCACACATATAAGTTTCAATTGCAGAATAATACAACTATATATATACTATAAGAGATTGGTGTTGGAAATAACTAAATGAATAAAACAACCTTACTAACTAGCCTTTGAAAAATAAGTTACCATAAAATAGTTGCACTACCACTGACCTTCCAATACTAAGTGGTTTCATTCATAATAAATTAAGATAATATCACATAGTAAAACAAAACACATATATTCTTCTTGTGGCCATGTTATCTCTTTTAGAACCACAAAATTAATACATGAATTTTTCTTTAAAATAAATAAAATGAAGCTTAACATACATTAATTAAAGTGACCAGACCAAATCACATACATTAATTTTTCTTTAAAATATATTCTTCGTATTAGAAATGAACATACATCAATTTAGGTATTCAAGAACGGAACAATGCTAGAATTGGAAAGATCTAAAACATTTAAAAGAAATTTTATGGAAAATAAGGGGACTCATAAATTTTAATTTGCAGAAGAAGAAGAAATTACACAATCAAATAGGTAGTGATTTCCTCCTTTAATTTGACATTAGGAATAAAAGATCCACATATTAGAGATAATGGAATATAATTCAAATAGGTAGTGATTTCCTCCTTTTCTTTTGTTTTTCAAAATATGTTCATTCCACAATCACCAACCGTATTACATAGAGAACTACATGATTTTGTAAACTGTGTAAGGAGGAAGAAATACCAATTATTTTTCATCTGGTGGCAGTAAAGGATAAACAAAACAAATTTATCAATTATCAAATTCAAGGAGTAGAAGAAAGAGGAAAGTTGATTACCGTGTTATCTTCTCTCTTTTCTCTACACTGCCATTATGGATCACTTACTAAGTGCATTTTTTTTTCTTCTTTCTTTTGTTCTCTCCTCCCTCAACCCATCTATTTTGTTGTTACCAATTAGGTCAAAGTTATAATTACACTATTATTTAATCTTATCTTATCAAAATATTAAAATTTAGTTTTATCACCAAGTAATTAGAATAAATGAGATAATCACAACAGAATAGCCACTAAGCCTATCTAGATAAAAAAATTAGAGATAACTAGGATAAGGATCTATTTTCGAATTAGTTGGAAATTTGTGGTGTTACACTTTCAATGGAAAAAATGTGATTTCATGATAAATAAAATGGTAAAAGTATCATTAAATGTTATTTTTTGTTTGTTATTGTGTGACACTTGACTCTCTAGTATTGGAGAGAATCCTTACTTAGTAGAGGGTTTATGCAAGAATGGTCCAAGCTGTTATGCAATAGTGATGACAACATTAAAAGATCTTAGTTACAGTTGTGGTTAGGGTGTTAGTGAATAGTGATGACAAACATACCCATTAGTCTGCACCTACAAAATATTTGCAAATTAAAAGCCAATATGGACATTTCCATTTCTGATTTTAGTTCAGAAACCAAAAGTTGGTGTAGACAAGCCTGATTGTGATTTTTTGACAAATATTCATGCTCTACCCATTTTAAAACAGGCTAGACAAAAATGTTGAAAAGAGAAAACAAAACATACCCTATTATTACTTCTATTAATACAATTTTAGTTGGTTAACTACCAACATTGTTTCTTCTTTTATTAATTCCCCTTCGACCAATTAACAACCAAATTTGTTTCTTCTATTATTAATTCCCCTTCGATCAATTAATAAGGAACAATGCTATTTTATTCTTTAAAATCTCAACTCAGTTCCGCTCGCTTAGGATTTGCTCAACTCAAAACTTGACTCAAGTTCGATACGACTTATTTCTTTAGCTTGAGTTCGGCATAGTTAAAGTTCTGAAACTACTAAGCTCAACTTGAATCATTTCATTTGGACAACTCAAATAATTAATTCATTTAAAGAACGTTCAGTACAAGGTTATATATATGTAAATATTACAACAATAAAAAAAAATAGTGCAATGTATAATAACAGTAAACA
>NW_017722445.1:0-248 GCF_001865875.1 Lupinus angustifolius | reverse complement strand
CCAAGCCCCCAAACACTCCTTTTGGGAAACATTATTGATATACCTACTAAGTTGGTTCAGTTTATTGTCGGTCCTACTGAGCGCTATTGATTTCCTTCTGCCTTACATTTAATAGCATTCAACATATAAATGTTGTTGAATGAGCATTGTTAAATTCAAATTCTAACATAGTGAACAATGAAATTACCACATTTTTTGGTATGGCCTTGTTGAATTACATTAGTGTGGCTGGTCAATTCAGAACCATT
>NW_017722444.1:0-2280 GCF_001865875.1 Lupinus angustifolius | reverse complement strand
AATTTTGTTCCACAATATATTTTCTCCTCCCACTATTATAACCTCATGCAAGAATGCAATTAATTCTCACTACATTTTTTATACAATAAATATATGCAATTAATTTTAATGAGCATAAATTAAATAGTCATTCAAACATTAATATGTCCTTAAGGATATTGTCTAAAATGGAAAACATAAACTTTATCTTGAAAATAATGTTTTAACCTTTCAAGAAATATTGGAGTTAGTTTCTTACATATTTTATATTCCTTAAATAATACACTTTGCATTTGTTAACACAACCCAGACAATTTGTCCGAGAGTAGACTTATCAAAATGGTTGTTTCAGTCAACTAAACCATGAAAATTCGTTGGACTTGAGTATCATATTAAATATAATTTATTTACTCAATTTTTTAGTCTAGATTTGATGTGCTATATATTAAAACTAGGTTTAGGCTGAGCTTACCTAGACGAGTTAGTGCTGCCCTTTTTTGTTTTTTGGATCTTTAACATAGAAATAAATATCAGATTAAAATTGTTTTAGAACATAATGGTACTATAAATTTATAATAAAAAATTGATACTAAATACATATTGGTGTTATGAACTTTGATGTGATAGAGTGAAGTTTATAACATAAATATTTATAAATTACAATGACGTGATAGAGTTAAATGTTATATTATTCGCCCTATTTTTCATAATGTCCTTTTAATCACACTAGTATTAAATCAAATGAAAATAAATGTTAAACCATATAGACACCCCTTTTCATTTCTAAATTATATTGTATACTTAATTATATTTATCTTTTACAACAAAAACTTAGGAAAGAACAATAGCTTTTACAACAAAAATAAAAGGCAACATAATTGTTTACCATTGTAACACCACACAACTAAATTCAACTATTATTTGTTCACAATGAAAGTATTAATAAGGAACATACAAGTGATCTTCGTACAGAAAGTTAAACTGATGATGGTGTATTATGATTGATGATGATTATATTATGAGATATAGAGTTCCTAGTGAACTTGGGTCTATATTACCATGACTATAAATAGACATGACATTATTTTAGATAGTTTTCAATGATTTATATAAAGTCAAGTCACAAATTATGTTTTATTAGAAAGTGAAAGTCGAGTAGGAATGATTGATTTAATAAATGATTTAGGTTAAAAATCATATAAGTGAACTTGACACCATGTCCTAACTCAAACTTGGGGTATTAAATTTATGAGTTTGGTTGAATTTGACATGAGAAATGTGTTAGAAAAGTTATGTTATATGGATTGCATGACCGCCATAACTCACAATCTGCTTAGGGCGAGTTTGAGTTGAAATTTGATATACATAAATTATACTGTAACTTTTTATTTTAATTTTTAATATATTCATATAAAATTAACAAGACAAGATGGTATGACAAGATACTAGTCCTATAGTGGAGACATCTCATCTTGACTTTGACAACATAAAGTAGCGCGATAAGGCGCAAGTTCTATAGTGGGACTACATCACCTTGCTTTAGACAACATAAAGTACCGTGACAAGGCACTCGACCTATAGTGGAACTACATTACGTCACTTTTAAAATTATTTGAAAAATCATTTAACAAGACAAGGTAATACAACAAGGCACAAAGTCTACAATGGGGTTACCTCATTTTAGACAACATAAGATAATTCATCAAAGTACTCAACCAATGGCATATTTTATATGGCTTTACACATTATTACAAATTATTTACAAATACATAATAAGATAAGGTAACACGACAAGGCACAAGGCAAATAGTTGGGTTACCTCACCTCATTTTAGACAACATAAAGTAACGCATCAAAGCACTCAGCCTATAGCATACTTTACATTGCATTTTTCAAAAAATCATATTCTTTCATCATATACACCATTTTTTTATACACTTTTATATAAAAAAAACAAAACAAATATAGAAAAAATAAATATAAAGAAACGGAAAAATAAAAATAAAAAAAAAGAATATAAAAAAGATAGTAGAAAATAGGATTTAGGATTGAGGTTTAAAATTGATTTGGATATTTACGGTGAAATTGATTCCGGGGTTTAGGGTGAAATTGATTTGGGGATTTAGGGTGAAATTCATTTAGGGGTTTAGGTTAAAATTGATTTGGGGATTTAGGTTAAAATTGATTTAGGGGTTTAGGTTAAAATAATTTGAGGACTAGGGTTAAAATCAATCTGGGCTTTAGATCTAAATCAATTTGGGGGTTTTGAGTTAAATTAAATTGGGGTTTATGTTTAAAATC
>NW_017722443.1:0-4574 GCF_001865875.1 Lupinus angustifolius | reverse complement strand
CCCCTTCTAGGTGTATTGTAACCACTGATACCTAACACTTAAAGAATGAAAGACTTTGTTTATGAAAGATTTGACAAAGGATGAAGGGGAAACATTTTTTCTAAATTTTATCGGAATTGGCGTATTTTTATAGTTAATAGAAAATTCTTTTGATGAGTAAGCCAATAAGTTTGACCTTGATGAAAATGTCATAATTAAAGTTCAACGAAAAATGTTTTGTTATAACCCTAAAAAGTTTTTTCCCTTGATTTTTCTTTTCTCTAAAAGAACGAAAAGTTATGCTTTATATGAATCAGAATATTCATGTCACTATGTTTACTATTGTAACATAGTCTATGGGAAGATACGACACTGAGATTGTATTGAGAACCCAGAGGGGTACCTTGTCTATGTGACTTGGTTGAGGAGACATTTTGGGTGGAGATTGATTTTTCAGGAATAGGGTTGCTCCCTTCAGCCGACAGAACTTTTCGCAATAACTACAGCGACCTCTGACACACCCTTGAAGGTATCGTACTCAGGATGATGCAGTGATTATCTTTGCTTACCGGTGGGTATTCCAGATCTATTGAGTGCACGATAGTTATATGCCTTGTGGTTACAATGGTGAGCACGACACTGTATTCGTTCTATTCGCTTCATAAGAACAACAAATGGCTGATCAGGCTCGATTAGTCGGTAACATTGTTTTTGATGTATTGATAAGGGCCCAGTTAGGACACATTTTCTCCATGCATTCATCTAGAGAATAATTAGTCTCATCAGATTAATGAGTGTATTCACCATTACATCATGCTCATACATTGGACTAAATTGTCATATTGATGCCTGTATGATCTGTTTTATGTTATGACTTTATTAATTTTTAATTGTTTATCTTTTATAGAGATACTTATTCTCCAATCTCACATTATAAGTAGTGATGGGCTTAGAGGCTTCTTTTGTGAATCCTCCTTGTCGAATAGAGATCATACCTCTCCTACTAGTGTAGATGGGTGATATAGTGATCAGGTGTTCCTACCCAGATAGGCATAGAATGATACTCCCCCACCGCTCTACCGTTCCAACAGTCTATATCATACACATACCATACGGTTATGAGTTACGACGCATACCTCTTCCTGCTCTTAATAGGTATATTCCTTCTACTACTCCTCTTGACCTATTTTCTGGATCCTCTCATGCCTAGAGACATAGGATTGAGCCATTTCGGTGCAAACCAAGAGCCCGGTGAGACGTTCTGCTGGGGGACCACCTGTGACCCCGGCTAGTCGTATTGAGACGACTCGGGGACTTCAAACTTGCTAATGCTTTTGGTGTCTTCCTTTACACGAGAATCATACAAATTCACCCGCTACTGCTGTGAGAGAGATTCCGGAGTTTACTCCAAGATCATCTTCTCACAGGGTACATGGGAGAGTTCAGGATAAAGGGGCTGATATTCGTGGCTCGATAAAGAGGGTCTGACTATGGTCAGGGATGGTATTATATATATTTCTAGTGATGATGAGGATCTAGAGGAGGACCCTTAGGAGGGTAGTGTTGGAGGACAATAGCATGAGGATGTTAGGTCGAGATTTTGACAGTCTGTTTGTGTATGGTATGGCAGTATAGTATTTTGGTATAGTTGTAGAGAGTTCAGTGTACACCCAACTATAGGACCCTTTTTGTGTGTGTATATTTATGTATATATATATATCTTATTATGCTTGAGTGTATATGTTGTTCGTTTGACTCTGGAAGGTGTACTCTTTCCATGACTATGATGCTTCTTTGAACTGATGATGTGTATATATATATATATATATATATATTTAGAGTACTATGAGAGTTCTCTACTACTCATCATTATGCTGATATATATATATATATATATATATATATATATATATATATATATATATATATATATATATATATATATATATATATATATATATATATATATATATATATATATATATATATATAATTTTATGTTTATTATGTTATGTATTGTTGTTTAGATTATAGTTTTAAGTGGTGAGTCCTGCTAGAACCATATGTTCAATTATGTTATAAAAAAAATTATACGCTATGTTCACTAACAAAAAATATAATTAACCATGAACTTAAACGACGGTCTTGTATGAAGTTTTTTTAACGTTAAGAAAAAGGTGTTACACTTTAGTGGTATTAGAGCAGTTCAGTATTATTAGCCTATGACAGGTCTCACACACTTCTAGTTGTGAGTCTCTGAATGTATTTAATACAGAACACAGGAAAAAGTATGGCAAGAAGGAATGAAATTGCCACCAATGAGTTATTAGATCGAATGGCAACAATCCTTGAGAATATGAATTCTGCAGCAGATCACAACACTTTAGAGTATCGATGTCTGCAATGGTTTCTGAAAATTAACCCGCCTTAGTTTGAAGGAGGATTTAATCCAGAAGGTGCTTATTGGTGGCTCCAGGATATAGAGAAAATCTTTAGGATCATACAGTGCACTAAAGCACAAAATGTAATCTTAGCCCCTCATATGGTGGTTGGAGAGATGAACAAGGAGAAATTACTTGGGAAATATTTCGGAAGAAATTTCTTCAGGAGTTCTTTCCTGAAGACATTCATCATCAGAAAGAGATTGAATTTCTAAAGCTCAAACAGGGAAATATGTTTGTTGGCGAATATGCTGCAAAATTTGAAGAACTATCAAGATTTTCAAGGTATTTCCAACAAGCGGAGAATGAAATAGCTAAGTGCATTCAATTTGACATGGACTTAGACTTGGGTTAAAGCCAGTGGTGAGCTTTCAGAAGATTATGCATATGTCTACCTTGGTGAACAAATGTAGAGTTTATGAGAGGGACTTGATGGAGCAGAGAATACATCAGAAGAATCTCCAATCGCAAACGAATGTGGGACCTAGTCGCCACAAGAACAACAATTGCCAACACTTCAAGAAACCATACCAAGTACCATCTGGTCGTTGAGGGTTTAACAAGAATAACTCCCAGAAGAATTTGGGCTTTAAGCCGAGAGAAGATCCACCTAAGTGCTCCAACTATAACAAACTCCACTTTGGGAGAAGATGTCCAAGTAAAGAAGATGTGTGTTTCAACTGTGAACAGTCTGGACACTTCCGTTATGAATGTCTTAGAAACTCCAGAGGAAATAACAGTCAACCACAAATCAAACCACCAGTGGAAAAACCAATGAAAAAGGGAAAAGTCTTTACTATGCATGGAGTAGAGGTAGAGGGATCACAAAATCTTATTCATGGTAAGTGTCTGATCAATGGATATCCCTCTATGGTTTTATATGATTCAGGAGCTACACATTCTTTTATATCGTATAATTGTGTGATAAGAATAGGACTAAAAGCCATTATTATGCCATATAAGTTAGCTGTAGAAACTCCCATGAAGTCTTTAGTAATGACATCCAAGGCATGTTTGGAATGCCCAGTGAAAATTCAAGGGAGAACCTTTATGATAGACCATTTTTCCTACCTTTATCACAATTGGATGTGATTCTAGGAATGGATTAGATGTCAAAGAATGATGTATCTTTAAATTGTCGGGGTAAAACCGTAGAATTCTTAGAAAACTCCGGGGAATATTC
Organism: Lupinus angustifolius; assembly: GCF_001865875.1. Lineage (NCBI taxonomy): Eukaryota > Viridiplantae > Streptophyta > Magnoliopsida > Fabales > Fabaceae > Lupinus > Lupinus angustifolius. The sequence continues at coordinate 971 of NW_017722443.1, read as the reverse complement.
AGATAAAGAAAATGGAGAATTCTTAACCGCTAAGGAATTCTTGACAAGAACTCCAATGGGAACTCAATTGCTTGTCCTTCAGTCATCCCTAGTAGTATTTCCTGAGGATATTCCATGGTTGCACCCAAAAAGAGAAGTGGAATTCTCGATAGACTTAGTGCCTAGAACAGGACCCATCTCAATGGCTCCTTATAGAATGGCCTCTATAGAATTGTTGAAACTCAAGAAACAATTAGAAGATATGATGAGTAAGCAATTCATCAGACCGAGTGTGTCACCGTGTGGTGCTCTAGTATTATTTGTGAATGAAAGGGATGGGAGCATGAGATTGTGTGTAGACTATAGACAACTGAACAAAGTAACCATTAAGAATAAGTACCCTCTTCCTCAGATTGATGATTTAAGGGATTGTTAAAAGGAGCTGCAATATTTTCTAAGATTGACTTAAGGTCGGGATATCACCAAATTCGACCTAAGAAGGAAGATATGCCGAAAACTGCTTTCCATATTGGATATGGGCATTATGAATATCTTGTAATGCCCCTTAGAGTTTCAAATGCTCCTCCAATGGTCATGGATTATATGAACATGATTTTTCGGTCGTTCTTGGATAGCTTCGTTGTCATGTTTATTGACGACATCTTGATATACTCTAAGACCAAGGAAGAACATGTCGAACACTTGAGAATAGTGTTGAGTATGTTTAAGGAGAGGAAGTTATATGCCAAACTATCAAAATGCGAATTCTAGCTAGAAGAAGTATAGTTTTTGGGCTATGTTATTACCCCAGGATGGCATTGTTGTTGATCCAACACAAGTGGAGGCAATTTTACAATGGGAAAGACCTCAAACAGTTACTGAAATCAGGAGTTTTCTTGGGTTAGCTGGATACTATAGGAGGTTTATAGATGTTTTTCTAAGATTGCATTACCTTTGACCAAGTTAACCTGAAAGAATCAAGCTTTTGAATG